>NC_069103.1:10108957-10256241 GCF_947172395.1 Bicyclus anynana | reverse complement strand
AAGGAATTATTTATTGCACACAAACATGCAACAAAGGCAGCTTTATTATTGAAAGCAATCTCTTATATCTTTGTAGAATTTTAGTAGTAGAATTTAAATAGTGCTAAAATACTTTAGAAGGTGGAATAGAGTGAATGCTATTTTAATATACCAGTATCAAGCACTGTTCAGACACTTCGCACCTCAACTCAAATAAAGATATGAGTTTTTAAAAAAAGCCGTGAATTTAAAAAACGTAAAGAATGTCCGGAGAGTGCTCCAGTGAATGAAATGCCATTTTAATTATATTTGAATGTAAATCCTTTCACGTTCGAATGCTGAGATCCTGCCCATCCGCAATTATGGCGCTGGAGTGATTGCATCATGATTTTCTTCCAACAGAAGTGCGAATGTCCGCCGCTCTCATTCCGACGACGCCGCTTCAGCCGTACAGAAGTATATGACGTTTAGGGTGATTATACACGGGCGACTTGTTTGGAGTAAAGCCTGGAGATCCATTCTTGTTCTTTATACACGTCGACGGATTTATTGTAGCTGCAGACCGGTCGTCGATGTACATTGGCATTCGCGTTTGTAAAAGATTGGAATTTAATGTTGGTGTTTGAACGAAACGTAAGGCGCGTAAACGTCACTACAGGAATACCGATATGCATTACTGTCGATGTATATTAAATGTACATCCGCTTCAAAAAGAAAGCGAATCGACCTCCTGATGCTAACTAATTTTAATCTGCACTAATATAATAAAAGAAAGATTTGTATGTTTGTATGTAACTTAGAAGTTCAAAAAATACTGGATTTGAAAAATTATCTATTCTTCAAATCCAGTAGTTATATTATTTATGTCAATAGAAAGCTACATTATCAGGGCGTAACAAAGGCTAATTTTTATCACTGTTGAATACGGAGATAAATTTAGCCTATATGTCTTGTATATAGCCTATGTATGGTTCTTCATTCGTGGCGTGAGTTTTACTTATGTATTACTAGCTGACACCCGCGCGGTTTCACCCGCGTGGTTCCCGTCCCGTGGGAATTCGGGAATAATATATACCTTATAGCCTTCCTCGATAAATGGGCTAGCTAGCACTGAAAGTATTTTTCAAACCGGACCAGTAGTTTCTGAGATTAGCGCGTTCAATCAAACAAACAAACAAACAAACTAACTCTTCAGCTTTTTAATATTAGTATAGATTATAATTTGATAGGATGACTATCAGATGTTAATAATAATGATCGGGACCGACTGCTAACACCATTTCCCTCGCTCCAGGCTGGGATCAAAAGTCTGCTAAAACACCGATGAACACAGGTCAGTACACAACACAACCCAGGACCTGCTTATTCGAAGCCACATAATCTATACCACTGAACCAAGAAGGCTGTTAGATATTATTTATTTGAAATAGCTTGAAACGATCATGAAAATCGTCTCTGTGTGGGAACCCTTATCCACTATTATTGCATTCAGTACTTTACACCACAGCAATAAAGTGTAATTTTCCTCAGCCACAGTCCGCTTGCAGGCGTGCTGGAAATGGCGGCACCGGTGTTGCGGTGATTTTAAAAAGCTGCGCTCGTAGTATGGGCGACATCATGAAATTTTTATTGCATACGCTTTTGAGATTGCAGCCGGTACAAACGGGGAATGATGTTGGTGGTTTAGTGGGTCGAGTGAGGGCATTGATGGCAATGGAGACGTCAAAATGTGTCTGCCTTTAAGGCAGATGTCTTTGTGAAATGTAGGGTACCGTGTCTTGAAGGTAAATGGGACACTTGCGGGCGGCTGAAAGGAGCAAAAACACCAAAATCTCTTTCGTATTATGTTGCAGGTTTGTAAAATGACGAATGTTTGGCCATCGAAGACGACTTCTCGTCTCATAATGTAGGTGCCTATCATTAGGGTAACATTAATTTGTAATTCATATTTTTTTCTAATAGGGGCTTCTTATTGTTAGCCTTTTTAGCAGCCCAATACCAGGTCTTAATACTTATATGAGAGAGGATAAGGAGTTTAGACCCGCATTTTTAAGGTCACAAGTCTTATAACCAACTCGAGATGTTTTCTCTACCACAAAATGATGGTACACTCAGACTCACTGTCGCTGCTACCCGTCACGTCATAAAAGTGTCTAAAAGAATACACGTACAGTATTATTAACCCTAATCCTGACACTCGCGAAATCTGGAAATCTATTCATTGAAAATTGCAGGGTAAAAATTAATTCTAATTTTTAAAGTGCTTATTGAAAAACTCAGACATTCGTGGTGGACTATGCAAATAACACCATACTTTTAACAACAACAACACCATAATCTTTTTTACTTGAGTTTCTTCAGACAATGTAAGATTAATCACACTAGAAGTTAGCTGCCTCTAGCGATATTCCGACTACATACATATACTTAAATAAAATAGAAGTAATCTGTCTGTGATTTACAAATAACAGATATATCTCAAGTGATTACCTATAGTTAGTTATTACAAGAAAGTAAAACACAGATGAACTTGTTTTAAAATCATTGATTGTTTGTCAGGATTTATCTCTGTAACGGCTTAACTAATTTTAATGCGTCTCTCACTGGAGAAGATAGAGGAGGTAATTGAGCAACAAATGCAAGTTTTTATCCCAGAAAAAGTATTGATTTAGGGAATTTTCTCGCTTTGAAAAAAATAATTTCACGCAGACAAAGTAGTGGTCTTTTGCTAGTACTAAAGACGAGCAAGGGTGATAATAATTGCTTTTTTTCCCGAATACAACTAACAAAGGAGATTATCGTTGCATGATTTAGATTTTTTTGCGCCACAATTAGTTTCGCTATGGAATCGGATGACTTGTAAGAATTTGAAGATGATGCGAGTTACTCAGTGTCGGTAATTGGGGAATAAGCAGCTTTTGTGTGGACTAAGCTTAGTGGGGAAGAATCTTTATTGATGTTTTTGTAATTGTAAAGCTTGTTTACTGATTATATTGATATTTTATTCAATACACCTCGTGATTAGGTAGCTGTACAGTATTCATACAATGCATAGCTTTAAGCAATGTGTTAAACATTTACTTAGTCGAGGTTACTACAACATTGATGATTTCCTTAATGATAAAGATGCTTGGAGGCCGTTGGATCAGCATCCACCTTCACACAGGAAGTAAAACTATAAGAAATTGTAATTGTTGTCATCAATTGTAAATTATAATATTGTGATTTTTAAAAGAGCAACTGTGGAGCTTCTTGCCGGTTTCTTCTCAGCAGAACCTGCCTTCCGAAACGGTGGTAGAATCTTTACAAATAGTCAACTGACGTGTCAAAAGTGCTTCTAAACTGAGCCTACTTGAAATAGCTTGAAATAAATTAATTTTGAATACATCAATCATTTGAACACTACAATCAGATTTTAAATGACAAGTAGGTACATAATGAAGTTTTTAGCTATTATTTCGAGGTGACGGCGTTGGTAAATCTTGAAGACCATCAGAGAAAGGATTAGGTTCATGTCTGCGGCACAACGGGGACGAAATATATTAAGTTTTATGAGACATTTGAGTAAATAAGGTCAACAGTAACGAATCAATACATAAATAACAAAGATTGACCACAATATTTGTATAATCTTCAAACTCAACTAAAAATCTTTTATCGTAATTAGATAAACATATATTTTTAGCTTCCTTACATTCTATGTGTACATTTCTCATTACAGGAAGTATAAACATTAACGCACGAATAATAAAGATTTTTGTAATTTCGTTTGAACGCCCATAGAAATCTCACGATCTCTAGCGATGACGTCATTCCTTCGCCCAATTTAGTATGAAGCTTAGATACATAAATAATAGGTGTCAAAGGTATGAAGCGTTTCAGAGCCATCCGTAAAGGCATCCGCAGCGCCGCAAATGAAAGCCTACAATCTGTTTGATCCATTAACTATGGCTGTAAAAAATCTGCTATGAACTCTCTGGTGCCGCTACATTGGTCTAATATAACATTCGTTTTTTCATTTATTTTTAATTAATTACTCAAGTAATAAAATGACTTAGTATATTAACTTCATCATCATCATCATCCTATTAGCCGATGGACGTCCACTGCAGGACATAAGCCTTTTGTAGGGACTTCCAAACATCACGATACTGAGCCGCCTGCATCCAGCGAATCCCTGCGACTCGCTTGATGTCGTCAGTCTACCTGGTAGGGGGTCGACCAACGCTGCGCTTTCTAGTGCGGGGTCGCCATTCCAGCACCTTGCACCCCAACGTCTATCGGCTCTTCGAACTATGTGCCCCGCCCATTGCCACGTCAGCTTCGCGACTCGTTGACCTATGTCGGTGACTTTGGTTCTTCTGCGGAATTCTTCATTTCTGATTCGATCACGCAGAGATACTCCGAGGATAGCTCATTCCATAGCCCGCTGTGTGACTAACTTAGGATAATAATACTTAACTTAAGATAATAACACTTAATTTAAGATAAGATATTTAAGATTTTGACGGCCTTCGTGGCGCAGTGGTATGCGCGGTGGATTTACAAGACGGAGGTCCTGGGTTCGATCCCCGGCTGGGCCGATCGAGATTTTCTTAATTGGTCTAGGTCTGGCTGGTGGGAGGCTTCCGCTGTGACCCTACCGGCAAAGATGTACCGCCAAGCGATTTAGCGTTCCGGTACGATGCCGTGTAGAAACCGAAAGGGGTGTGGATTTTCATCCTCCTTCTAACAAGTTAGTCCGCTTGCATCTTAGATTGCATCATCACTTACCATCAGGTGAGATTGTAGTCAAGGGCTAACTTGTAATGGATAAAAAAAAAGATAATAATAATTAGGACATGTCTACGTTTCACAAATCGCCTAGTCACCTCTGCGCTGCATCTATTTAATTTGCTTTTACTTAAAAGCTACTAAAGAAGCCAGAGGGATGTCGTAATACGTGTCAAGTAAATATTTTAATTAGAATGTAGCGTTAAGTGAATTTTGAGGCAAAGGGAATTGTAAAGCAAAAGCATGAATTATTTTATTGCGAGGTGCTCATGTTTCTAAAGTAAAATAGCACTTACGCAATGTTTGTAAGGAACATGGATGTTTTTTTAAACTTGTTTTCTTAGCAATATGTATCTATACAGGGTTAATCGTTATCAACCCATATTCAGCTCACTGCTGAGCTCGAGTCTCTTCTCAGAATGAGAGGGGTTAGGCCAATAGTCCACCACGCTGGCCCAATGCGGATTGGCAGACTTCACACACGCAGAGAATTAAGAAAATTCTCTGGTATGCGGGTTTCCTCACGATGTTTACCTTTATCGATTGAGACACGTGATATTTAAATTCTTAAAATACATCTATAGGTACAGGATGCTCAGGAGTATTTGCCATGACTTCAAGGTTTTGACAAGTCCACTTATTGGAGCCGAACTCCATAACAAAGGTTTTATTAATAAAAAATATGTCGTCATACAAAGTAATTCAAATAATTCCGACTATTCATGTAACACGCGCTTTTATCTATCCTTGCTTATAATACGTAATTGCAGTGGTAAGAATGTTGATATCGACGAGATATTGCAACTGGCACATCGCAGTTCACTAGTAAGCTACTTCATGATATTTATCAATGAATAAGTTTAGCTAGGTTCTAATACAATGATGCGATATAAGGGACACCATTCAGGATCAATTTACAAAAGAAATATTTTTTACGTACTATATTACGAAAACATGTTCCTTAGACATTTTTAATTAATTTTCCATAAAGAATATAACCTTAGAGTTATGAGTAATACCACAGAAAACATATGTACAAGTAGTAATACTCCAGATCTATAACTTAACAATTTCCAGGAGTATCAGGATTTTTTTTTAAATATTTTTAAATTAATCCAAAAACCAAGAGTTAGGATTAGCATTTTCTGTTCTGTGTATAAATGTTCTTTTTGTGTGTTTTCTATTCAAAAAGAACAAGATTCTGTAATTTTAATGCAAAAGTTTTCATTTTAATTCTCACTGATTGTTGAAAAGTAGTTTCGTTAGCTTTAAATCTTTCTCTAATCTAAAGTGGAAAAGTTTCCTTTATTAAATCGAAGGCGAATTGATGAGTTTAAAAGGTCTCCCTGATTTTACAAGAATAAACAGAATGGAATGTAATAGGTATAATATACATTTAGATATGAAATTGTAAGATATCAGGGTTTAAAACAGACTTCAAAAAAAGAAGGAGGTACTCAATTTCAGGTTTTTTTTTAAATGTGTGTTACTTCATAACTTCGTCATTTAATAACAAATTTTGAATTTTTTTTTGTTTGAAAGAGTAGGTATACTTTTAGACTGGTCCCATTTGATTTTCATGAAAATCGGTTTAGTAATTTTGTGTTAAAATCCAAATAACTGGATACGTCTTTGAAGTCGGTTCCATTTTCATGTTAAGAAGTTTATTGTCTTACTTACTTACCAATTACCATACATACTTACTTTTTACTTACTTACCAATTACCATACTTTTATTTCTATTATAAATGTATGACAAAAAGAATGAATTAAATGACAAAAAGGACCGATTTTGATTTTAATATTTTTACTTAATTAAAACCAACGTAAAGTATTATTGCATTTTAATCTATATACCTGTATACCTAAGTATAAGTAGGTACTCTTCTCTTTTGTGAGTGGAAATTAAAGGTATCAATTTCCATTTTCGATCCAATTGTTTCAGCTAAATAGCTTAAGCGTTAGGGCGTACAAGATGGCGAAAGGGCGGGGAAATGCGATTCCAATTAATAGACCAACTTACATCGACGATTTGAGATCCAACCTGTATGAAACACGAAAATGGATTTAGTCGATTTCATAAAGGTGTGTCATTTAAAATCAAAGGAGATGGTCCATTTCACGTCCACTCTTGTACCCCGTATCATTGAAATTTAAAAAATACAAGGATTTTATAAAATCTAAATAAGTGAATAAATCTTACTAAACAAAGAGAAATAATAATTAAAATTAAAACCCAAGTTTTTGAGATAAATCAAGATGGCGCCCCTATGCCATGATAATTGACAGCAAACGTCAAATCGACTACAGCATTGAAAACGTAATTAATCCGCCATTACTACCCCTAATAGTGTTGAATTTCTTGGGAGAGAATGGATATTATTTCGAAAGAAATAAAGTAAATTCGTGGATTTGTTTACTCAAAAATAGTTAAAATGATGATAATGATAATTTTATACTACAAAAAGACGATATTTATTTAATACTCTTTATTTGTACACCACAAAAATAAAAGAAAACAAGCAAAACAGAAACACAAGAAAAAGTAGAATACAAAAGGCGGCCTTATCGCTTAGTAGCGATCTCTTCCAGGCAACCTTAGGCTTAGGAACTTATTAGGACAACTGTAGGTAGTGTGTACGTAATAATAATGTACATATACATAACTACATACACACATACATACAAATAACTACACACTAATACATAAACCATAATACACAAATTATATAATAATTATAAATATCATAAAATAAACTAATATACATATATATTTGATATTTGATATTTAGGTATTATTTGTTTAAATATCGTTCGTTGTTTAATAAGCGACTAAATGAAATTAAGTCAATTTTACACATTTGTCCGTCTCAGTTTTGATGTGCTAGTGTCCCATCTCAATTCAAATATCATTGGTTCCCTCGGGATTTGTTAAAAACTAAATTTGGCGGGCGTCTTCTCAGCACTCTCTAGCTTTATTGCTATTGAGTTTCTTTCTACAAACGCTACTAAGTCTTCAAAAATCTAATGATGGTTAGCGAATGAAAGGGATCAGTAACAAAGTTGGCACAAAAGTCGGAGTGAAAGTTCTTATTGAGTTGGTTGGTTCCTTCTGTAGTCTCGAGGAATATTTATCGAGAGCTAGTAATTACGTCACATTATCTCCGAAGACCCCGACTGAACGTGACGGGAAATCTGATAATTTTCCAATTTGTGTTTTTGTTGACTGAACTGTGCTGTTCATTAATAGGTATTTCACAAAAATAGATGAATGGCAGATATGAATATATCACTTTTATATAATAGTTAGTCAAAGATGATACAAACCACTCGTATTAAAGGTAAACTCTAGCTTAAGCGCTTTATCTATGCTGTGTGATATTAACAGTATTTGTACTGGCTATTCTTGGGCTTAGTAAGTAGTACATTGTGAGGCATCTGTAAGGTAGTACTATATGTCACCGTTAAATTAGTATAGTAAAATAGGTTAGTTTATAACATTGGTTCCCAAAGTGGTGAAGACTCAACAGGGGTCTACATTGTCGTAACAAAAAAATGGGGGTTCACGGTTCGTAAGCGGGGGTCCATGAAGTTTTATCAAGTTTCATACTGAATGAGGCATTTTCTAAATAAAACCAATGGGGATTTTTATCCTTGTGCTGTGAGTACCTAGATGTTAAAAAGTAAAGTTTTTTGATTGGCCAACTTTGCTTTTTACATCCACTCACAGCACAATAAATTTATTAATTCAGAAATATTTCTCACTTTTTTCATCACTTTCTCAGTCACTCACTAACGAAAACTGATAATTTTGATTTTAATTTGCTTGGAACTGAGCCGCAACAAATATTTCCATAGTTAGATATACCTACACATTTTTTCGAAATTTGGGAAATGGTAGAAATGTAGCTGCAGAGCTCCACCGGAACCAGCTAGATTTCGAAAGTGGTATATGAGAAAAAATTAAAAAAATAGTTTGGGAACCTCTGGTTTATAATCTCACTCGTGATATGGTAATCTATCGATATATTGTGAACTGAACATACCGATTACAATTTAATGTGTTATTTTTCGGTATATTATAATCTATCATATATATCATCTGAAACAACGTACATGGTTATACGTACTACTTAAAATACGAAACACTCGATCTACGAATACGAACATCGTAAAAGGTACTTATCGGAGAACAAATATATAAACAGGCCAGGTCACGAACCAATGATCAGGCCAAAGCACTATAAGCTTCAGGAATAAGGAATATTCATTCGCAACTGGGAATTACATCGCATTTAATCTCTACGAACTCCGATAGGGCGTGACCGGGGATCTGATCATTTTGCGACTATTTCCCCAATGACGTCTACATAAAGCCTCTGTTTGTCTAGGCGATAATAGAATGGCATACACAAGACTTTAAGTAGAGTATGCACAATACGAATTCTCATTCGTATTGTGCATCATCATCATCAACAACCCATATTCGGCTCACTGCTGAGCTCGAGTCTTCTCTCAGAATGAGAGGGGTTAGGCCAATAGTTTACCACGTTGGCTCAATGCGGATTGGCAGACTTCAACACGCAGAGAATTAAAAATTCTCTGGTATGCAGGTTTCCTCATGTTTTTCCTTCAACGTTTGAGACACGTGATATTTAATTTCTTAAGATGCACACAACTGAAAAGTTGGAGGTGCATGCCCCGGACAGGATTTGAACCTACACCCTCCGGATACGGAGGCAGAGGTCATATCCACTGGGCTGTCACGGCTCAATTCACTGGCACACGGTATTGTGCATTCTAAAAAGGTTTGTAATGAATTAGGTAGGTACATTACATTACAAACTTAATAATTCACTATGGATGTATTCCGTTACATTAAAAACATGGACTTCATCTTCAAGGTAAACGTTGTAGGTTGTAGGAATGATAAAATGTAATGTAAGATTTACTATTATAATACCTAACCTTTCCGCTACACACTGCACGAATGGCGTGAAAAGTAGCGAGGAAAGTAGGCAGAGACGTCGTGTGGCATTTACTCGTCCTGCCACATATCATGCCGCTCGGCCTGCTCACCGTTTCCTATTTTGTCAGTTTTGAGCGCGAGTCAAAGGACTATACAGGGCGTGGCGATTATGTGCTTGAGTACAATGCTGTTTTTAGTATAGATTATGTTATATTACGTGCCTACAAAATCACCGCAAAAACAGCGCACATTATATATATTTATGTATAGAATATGCCACTAAAAATATATGGTCCCACCGAGAATCTCAAAGAAAACCCAAATTTGATTTATGATTAAATTTATTTATAGAAACTACAGCTAAGTTACAAGTAGGTGTCTACTTCCTCCAAAGCTAGGAGTAAAAGTGTCGAAATAATTATAACAATGCTTGAATTATTGCAAAAGAGTAGGTGACATTCATATGGAATGCGGCCGAACAATGAGAAACAAATCTTGCACTTTAAGGTAGGGCTGTCTCACTTACTCTCGGTAGGGTTGCCTCGCGTAACAACTTTAAAATAAAATGCCAAAGTCACTACATGCAATTAAGACAATTAGCCACTTTCGTCCGCCGCAGTTTTGTCGCGCTAGTGACATGTCTATAGTAGAAAATCTTTGGCGTGAACAGACAAGGGAATATCGCGGCAACACGAGCAGCATCGCAAGGAGCATAGTGTGTCTGCGGCTTTATACAGATCATTAGAAATTACTGTTTATTATTTATAAGCGAACCTTTCATAAAGGATATTGGCCATGAATGTTGGAGGAGCGTTTGTTATTCATTTATTTATTAAAGCCGATGTGAAGCAATTTATTTTACCGTTTATAAGTTCCTGGGTAATATTTATTGCAATAAAATAAATACATGATTGATCTTCTCTTTTCTAGGACTATTTACTAATGTCGGAATAGAAACGAGTAACTTAGCTATTTTCCGAAAAGTTAACACTTTTAGTAAGTGTTAAGTTTTCGGAAAATGTTGTGACATAAACATCATTAGCAACCTATATTCGGCTCACTGTTGAGCACGAGTCTCCTCTCCGAATGAGAGGGATATAAACATGTGAAAACAATATTTTTCTTGGTACCTACATATTTTTTTGCATTCCCTATCCTCTCATTAAAAAAAATACTTTTAATTTTGTCAAACCTAGGTATAAAACTTCAATTAAGATATTAAAGGAATTCATGACAACTTACTGATACTCGTACAATGGATCATACCTTTAAAAAAAATATTTTTTTTTTTTATAGTTTTCGCTGATATTGTAGGTATGTATAGAGCATAGATCTCTGGCGACTTGTATATACGAATTTATAATTTTGATAATTATGAAAACGCAATAGCTATTCGTTCATATGATTCTCTGATAATCAATAGGACATTAATGAACACATAATTTTGTAGTCTTAAAATAGTTTAATTTTTAACTTTTAACCGAAAAACAATGCTGTATATACTTTTAAAAGATCTACTTCCTGTAGCACTAGCATTAAGATTTTCCCATGTATAGTTTATGAATGATTCTGGTTGCCATTGTTGGTATATCTAAATAAATAAAATGATTCGTGCATTGTTCTGAGCTACCATACCATCATAACTGCAATAGAACAGAACATAGCTAATCTTAATAGGCGGCCAAGACCATCAAATTACGAGTACAGACATTGTACGCGGAGATATAGCATCCACTAAATTTAAACGAAGATATTACAATCTAAATATAGATGGATAAAACGTAAACCAAAATCTAGAACATTTCAATAGACATGAATCAATCACCAAATGGATCCAAACACGACAAGTGGTTTTCCAATTTGGACATGTAAGGATCAGTAGCGAAAAGCCTATTTGCTAGCAAGCTTTGCGGTTTTATATGCAACTAGCAACCTCAATAGCTCAACGGTAAGAGCGATCAGACTTATCACTGTTGTGGTAGTTCGATCCCCGCCCCGTTGGTATAAAAGGATAGCAAATATTTTTTTTTTGTAATTTTGAAATAAAAAGTTTTCGTGTTATTCATGAAAATAGACCACCCCCCTTTTTCCCGTAACTACCAAATTAAAAATTTTGAAAAAAATACAGAAGTTAGTTTCCTACTTGAAGATTTGTGGAAAACTTGGAAACTCTTAAATTTTTTCACATCTACCCTCTCTCTCATTCTCAGAAAGAGGGTAGATCGATTCTGCCCCTAACAGCTGATTTCACTTCGTATCTCGCAACTTCAGTTCCGTCGTGACCACGATCCATGCAACTGGGTCGAAATATAGACATTAAAAATCTTGTCTTTTTATCGTGATATGTACCCGTTTAAATAATATTCATAATGAAAAACCAAGAAATAAGTTTAAAATCATTAGTTTTTCACATCTGTTTTAATTAATTAAATATTGTGTTTACCAATGCATATTATTATTAAATCAAAACTAATGTTAAGTTTTGTTAATTTGTTTAACACTATACTATTATAATAATTTAAGGTTTAGATAAATATTTAACGAAACAAATAAGTCCTGAAGAAACTATAAGTATGATTATTAACAATTTCAGGTCAGTTTTCAAAAACATGATAGATTAACAACGTTCGAAACCCTTGTCACGCGAGTCCAACTCGCACTTGTCCGGTTTTTATGAGTTTCACCGCCTTCACCACGCTGTTTGTAAAGACTCACTCTGTATGATCTTTACTCTGTGGTCATTACTTTAAAAACAACGATATAGGCCACGTCAGGTAAAACGAGCGCTGACAATCACGAGAACGAGGTAACAAAGATACCCTTCACAGAATTATATAATAACTGCTTCATTACTGTGTCTTTGCCGGTGACAGCTAAATTGCAATGTAACTAACTGTTCATAGTACCTAACAATAGGTAGAAAATTAACATAATGGCCTCAGGGTCTGTGTAAGCCAGATCTTCGTCATTTTATTAAAGATGAAAAGGTCTTATTATAAAGAGTTTATTTCTTACTAGCGGACGCCCGCGATTTCGTCCGCGTGGAAATCAGTGTTAACTGTCAAGCCCTATTTTACAAAATTTAGGGGTTTAATTAAAACAATCTTGAATCACGTTATATTTCGTATTTTTTTCATGATTTATGAACAAATTTTTAAAACTGTACTCTAAAAATGAAAGACTTTTCATACAAACTTTCAACGCCTATTTCACCCCCTTCTTATTTTATTTTCGCAATAAAAAGTATCCTATAACCTGTTCCGTATTATGGTCTCAAAACTCAAAGGGAACAAAATAGGGGATGAAAGTTTGTATGAAGCTTTGTCAATTTTGCGGCGATTTGGCTGAAATGTCGAATGAAAATAGATTTTACTCTGGATGAACGCATAGGCTATTTTTCATCCCGTTGAAATCCATGATTTCCGCGGGATTTGTGAAAAACTTAATTCCACGCAGACGAAGTCGCGGACGCCTTCTAGTAGGTATAAAAATGCGAAAGGTCGAAAATCTCGTAAACAGCTGGACGTAAAAATCTGAAATTTGGCAGGGAGGTAGTTTATAGTTAGTAGGTATCCACTAAGAACGTATTTTGCGATAGGGCTGTATTAAAGAGGTCTAAGGGCGGACGAAGTCGCGGGCGTGCGCTAGTTATAAATAATCAAGATAAAGAAGAAAGGAAGTTTATTTGATTGCAGCATTGTTTGATTACAAACCATGTGTATTTATTTATATGTTTCCCGAAAAAGAAGGCTTTGGACATGTTTCTCGAAAACGTAAGTGACTTTGAGTAATCGTTGGCTGAAGCATCAATTACCCGAAAGCAGATTAATGGATTTACAAGGATTAAATAAAAATCGACTTGCGAATCCTAGGGGACGTTTGGACTGACCCTGCCGCTTGAATACGCCAAAGAAATATTTTTTGTTACAAAATTTCTTCCTACTAATAAATATTTATATCTAAAAGACTACGCCATTATCCACATGTAATTATATTTTTACAAGCTTTTATCACTGTAAAAATATATAATTTTTACTCTGCTTTTATTTTACTAGTATTATATATTAGTAGGCAGGCACAGAACAGAGATCGCTAAAAGCTAACGCTTTTAGCAATAGAAGTAGCATAGGGGCGTGGCCCGCTTACACCCGGGCACAGTAAAGATGTTGTAATATCTTTTCTGTGACCCGGGTGTGCGGAGCTTCGCAAGCCTATCCGCGCATGTACTAGCAGTCTTGTTTCGTTGACTGACACGTTACGTCCTGCGGTTGTCAAATTCGGTCAATGAAAATAATTAAAAACGATTAGAAAAATGCTGTATTGTGCCGTTTTGGAATACAAAAATGATAGCCGCCACAAACATGTATCAAATTATGGTGTTTCGTACCATCGTTAAGACGTATTTTATTATACACCGTGCTACCGGCCGCGTCTATAATCCGCCGCGATATGTATGTATCCATTACGAGAAACTCTATAGTAATATTAAAAATAAGCTGAAGCACATTCACACGCTATCGAAAAAAAAAATTAAAATTGATGAAAAAACTTCAGAACATCCTGTTTCATTCTGTTTGGAAAGAAGAAGTTAATGAACTTTAACCTAGTTTCAGAAATTTTGTTGTTTAATACCTACATACCTACTATTTTTGATACACCTAGTCGGCGGCAGTGTCTTTACTAGGGCTGTTAATAAAATATCGATATGTCAAAATATCGACATTATCACTTAATAGCGATAAGTATTCATTACTAATATTTTTATGGACGATATCTCGATAGTTCGATATTGAAACGCAGATATCGATACTAGATATTTTTAACAAGTTTTAATTTTTTATATCCCTCACAAATTATTTAAACTAAAACATTATCAAACATAATCTACTTTACTTTATTTATACTTTATTACGTTTTTCATATTTTAGTTTATTTAATTGCATTTTATCGAAAATGTCACTGAAATAAGTAAAACGTAATGTATTCAGATAGTATACACTACTTTACTCTCAGACAAAACTTTAAACATGTTTAATCGTATTAATTTACTTGTCAATTTAGTTACATAAAAAAATAGTGAAGTTTAATAAATACTTAATTGTTAAAAGTTTTCATTTAGCCGAAAAATTTATTTTAAAATTATCGATATATCGAGAATCCGATATTTTAATAAAAATTTTAATAAAAAAAATTCAACCGACTTCCATCTCAAAAATTAACCTAAACTAAAAAGCAAAAAATAACATCTTACCTATGTGCTACCTTCTGATCAGTTTGAAGGCGGTGCCAATCCAGTGTCATGTTTTAATTAAAGCCGTTTCTAAAAGAACCACAGAAATTTTGTAATTTAAACAGCTTGAATTAAAACATCACTGGCTTGGCACCGCCTTCAAACTGATCAGAAGGTAGCACATAGGTAAGATGTTATTTTTTGCTTTTTAGTTTAGGTTAATTTTTGAGATGGAAGTCGGTTGAATTTTTTTTATTAAAATTTTTATTTTTTTATTTTTAGTGTTAGCATACCTACTGCGTGTGTACAGTCACAACCTATCTAAGTGGAAAGTTCTTATCAATACAAAATTATCAAGTCCAAACACAAGGTAGCTACTGTGAGCCGTCGAGGAGTTCTCTTCACTGTCCCTCGTCTTCATCATCAGACCCTTAATACAGACACAATCCATCTAGGTGGAAAGTTCTCATCAATACAAATTTATGAAGTCCAAACACGAGGTAGCTACTGTGAACCGTCGAGGAGTTCTCTTCACTGTTCCTCGTCTTCATCACCAGACTCTTAATACAGTCACAACCCATATAGGTGGAAAGTAGTCATCAATACAAATTAATCAAGCCCAAACAAAAGGTGACTGCTGTAAATCGTTGACGAGTTCCATCGTCTGTGTTTCGGCTCCATCATCAGACCAACTCCAAACCTTCATAAAGTTGTAGTGGTTTAAAATACCTTATGGAAACACTAACAAACGCACTAGCCGTCTCTACAACTTTCGAAAGTTCCCCTCAATTTCTCCAGGATGCCATCATCAGATCCTGACATGAAAAAAATGGGACCACCCTGGAAGTAAACCCTTCAAAACAAAAAAAGAATTTTCAAAATCGGTTTATAATTGACGGAATTATCGCTGGACATACATAAAAAAAAAAAAAAAAAAAAACATACATACAGCCGAACGTAGAACCTCCTCCTTTTTGGAAGTCGGTTAAAAAAAGACGATATTTATTTAATACTCTTTATTTGTACACCACAAAAATAAAAGAAAACAAGCAAAACAGAAACACAAGAAAAAGTAGAATACAAAAAAAAAAAAAAAAAAAAAACATACATACAGCCGAACGTAGAACCTCCTCCTTTTTGGAAGTCGGTTAAAAAGGCGGCCTTATCGCTTAGTAGCGATCTCTTCCAGGCAACCTTAGGCTTAGGAACTTATTAGGACAACTGTAGGTAGTGTGTACGTAATAATAATGTACATATACATAACTACATACACACATACATACAAATAACTACACACTAATACATAAACCATAATACACAAATTATATAATAATTATAAATATCATAAAATAAACTAATATACATATATATTTGATATTTGATATTTAGGTATTATTTGTTTAAATATCGTTCGTTGTTTAATAAGCGACTAAATGAAATTAAGTCAATTTTACACATTTGTCCGTCTCAGTTTTGATGTGCTAGTGTCCCATCTCAATTCAAATATCATTGGTTCCCTCGGGATTTGTTAAAAACTAAATTTGGCGGGCGTCTTCTCAGCACTCTCTAGCTTTATTGCTATTGAGTTTCTTTCTACAAACGCTACTAAGTCTTCAAAAATCTAATGATGGTTAGCGAATGAAAGGGATCAGTAACAAAGTTGGCACAAAAGTCGGAGTGAAAGTTCTTATTGAGTTGGTTGGTTCCTTCTGTAGTCTCGAGGAATATTTATCGAGAGCTAGTAATTACGTCACATTATCTCCGAAGACCCCGACTGAACGTGACGGGAAATCTGATAATTTTCCAATTTGTGTTTTTGTTGACTGAACTGTGCTGTTCATTAATAGGTATTTCACAAAAATAGATGAATGGCAGATATGAATATATCACTTTTATATAATAGTTAGTCAAAGATGATACAAACCACTCGTATTAAAGGTAAACTCTAGCTTAAGCGCTTTATCTATGCTGTGTGATATTAACAGTATTTGTACTGGCTATTCTTGGGCTTAGTAAGTAGTACATTGTGAGGCATCTGTAAGGTAGTACTATATGTCACCGTTAAATTAGTATAGTAAAATAGGTTAGTTTATAACATTGGTTCCCAAAGTGGTGAAGACTCAACAGGGGTCTACATTGTCGTAACAAAAAAATGGGGGTTCACGGTTCGTAAGCGGGGGTCCATGAAGTTTTATCAAGTTTCATACTGAATGAGGCATTTTCTAAATAAAACCAATGGGGATTTTTATCCTTGTGCTGTGAGTACCTAGATGTTAAAAAGTAAAGTTTTTTGATTGGCCAACTTTGCTTTTTACATCCACTCACAGCACAATAAATTTATTAATTCAGAAATATTTCTCACTTTTTTCATCACTTTCTCAGTCACTCACTAACGAAAACTGATAATTTTGATTTTAATTTGCTTGGAACTGAGCCGCAACAAATATTTCCATAGTTAGATATACCTACACATTTTTTCGAAATTTGGGAAATGGTAGAAATGTAGCTGCAGAGCTCCACCGGAACCAGCTAGATTTCGAAAGTGGTATATGAGAAAAAATTAAAAAAATAGTTTGGGAACCTCTGGTTTATAATCTCACTCGTGATATGGTAATCTATCGATATATTGTGAACTGAACATACCGATTACAATTTAATGTGTTATTTTTCGGTATATTATAATCTATCATATATATCATCTGAAACAACGTACATGGTTATACGTACTACTTAAAATACGAAACACTCGATCTACGAATACGAACATCGTAAAAGGTACTTATCGGAGAACAAATATATAAACAGGCCAGGTCACGAACCAATGATCAGGCCAAAGCACTATAAGCTTCAGGAATAAGGAATATTCATTCGCAACTGGGAATTACATCGCATTTAATCTCTACGAACTCCGATAGGGCGTGACCGGGGATCTGATCATTTTGCGACTATTTCCCCAATGACGTCTACATAAAGCCTCTGTTTGTCTAGGCGATAATAGAATGGCATACACAAGACTTTAAGTAGAGTATGCACAATACGAATTCTCATTCGTATTGTGCATCATCATCATCAACAACCCATATTCGGCTCACTGCTGAGCTCGAGTCTTCTCTCAGAATGAGAGGGGTTAGGCCAATAGTTTACCACGTTGGCTCAATGCGGATTGGCAGACTTCAACACGCAGAGAATTAAAAATTCTCTGGTATGCAGGTTTCCTCATGTTTTTCCTTCAACGTTTGAGACACGTGATATTTAATTTCTTAAGATGCACACAACTGAAAAGTTGGAGGTGCATGCCCCGGACAGGATTTGAACCTACACCCTCCGGATACGGAGGCAGAGGTCATATCCACTGGGCTGTCACGGCTCAATTCACTGGCACACGGTATTGTGCATTCTAAAAAGGTTTGTAATGAATTAGGTAGGTACATTACATTACAAACTTAATAATTCACTATGGATGTATTCCGTTACATTAAAAACATGGACTTCATCTTCAAGGTAAACGTTGTAGGTTGTAGGAATGATAAAATGTAATGTAAGATTTACTATTATAATACCTAACCTTTCCGCTACACACTGCACGAATGGCGTGAAAAGTAGCGAGGAAAGTAGGCAGAGACGTCGTGTGGCATTTACTCGTCCTGCCACATATCATGCCGCTCGGCCTGCTCACCGTTTCCTATTTTGTCAGTTTTGAGCGCGAGTCAAAGGACTATACAGGGCGTGGCGATTATGTGCTTGAGTACAATGCTGTTTTTAGTATAGATTATGTTATATTACGTGCCTACAAAATCACCGCAAAAACAGCGCACATTATATATATTTATGTATAGAATATGCCACTAAAAATATATGGTCCCACCGAGAATCTCAAAGAAAACCCAAATTTGATTTATGATTAAATTTATTTATAGAAACTACAGCTAAGTTACAAGTAGGTGTCTACTTCCTCCAAAGCTAGGAGTAAAAGTGTCGAAATAATTATAACAATGCTTGAATTATTGCAAAAGAGTAGGTGACATTCATATGGAATGCGGCCGAACAATGAGAAACAAATCTTGCACTTTAAGGTAGGGCTGTCTCACTTACTCTCGGTAGGGTTGCCTCGCGTAACAACTTTAAAATAAAATGCCAAAGTCACTACATGCAATTAAGACAATTAGCCACTTTCGTCCGCCGCAGTTTTGTCGCGCTAGTGACATGTCTATAGTAGAAAATCTTTGGCGTGAACAGACAAGGGAATATCGCGGCAACACGAGCAGCATCGCAAGGAGCATAGTGTGTCTGCGGCTTTATACAGATCATTAGAAATTACTGTTTATTATTTATAAGCGAACCTTTCATAAAGGATATTGGCCATGAATGTTGGAGGAGCGTTTGTTATTCATTTATTTATTAAAGCCGATGTGAAGCAATTTATTTTACCGTTTATAAGTTCCTGGGTAATATTTATTGCAATAAAATAAATACATGACTGATCTTCTCTTTTCTAGGACTATTTACTAATGTCGGAATAGAAACGAGTAACTTAGCTATTTTCCGAAAAGTTAACACTTTTAGTAAGTGTTAAGTTTTCGGAAAATGTTGTGACATAAACATCATTAGCAACCTATATTCGGCTCACTGTTGAGCACGAGTCTCCTCTCCGAATGAGAGGGATATAAACATGTGAAAACAATATTTTTCTTGGTACCTACATATTTTTTTGCATTCCCTATCCTCTCATTAAAAAAAATACTTTTAATTTTGTCAAACCTAGGTATAAAACTTCAATTAAGATATTAAAGGAATTCATGACAACTTACTGATACTCGTACAATGGATCATACCTTTAAAAAAAATATTTTTTTTTTTTATAGTTTTCGCTGATATTGTAGGTATGTATAGAGCATAGATCTCTGGCGACTTGTATATACGAATTTATAATTTTGATAATTATGAAAACGCAATAGCTATTCGTTCATATGATTCTCTGATAATCAATAGGACATTAATGAACACATAATTTTGTAGTCTTAAAATAGTTTAATTTTTAACTTTTAACCGAAAAACAATGCTGTATATACTTTTAAAAGATCTACTTCCTGTAGCACTAGCATTAAGATTTTCCCATGTATAGTTTATGAATGATTCTGGTTGCCATTGTTGGTATATCTAAATAAATAAAATGATTCGTGCATTGTTCTGAGCTACCATACCATCATAACTGCAATAGAACAGAACATAGCTAATCTTAATAGGCGGCCAAGACCATCAAATTACGAGTACAGACATTGTACGCGGAGATATAGCATCCACTAAATTTAAACGAAGATATTACAATCTAAATATAGATGGATAAAACGTAAACCAAAATCTAGAACATTTCAATAGACATGAATCAATCACCAAATGGATCCAAACACGACAAGTGGTTTTCCAATTTGGACATGTAAGGATCAGTAGCGAAAAGCCTATTTGCTAGCAAGCTTTGCGGTTTTATATGCAACTAGCAACCTCAATAGCTCAACGGTAAGAGCGATCAGACTTATCACTGTTGTGGTAGTTCGATCCCCGCCCCGTTGGTATAAAAGGATAGCAAATATTTTTTTTTTGTAATTTTGAAATAAAAAGTTTTCGTGTTATTCATGAAAATAGACCACCCCCCTTTTTCCCGTAACTACCAAATTAAAAATTTTGAAAAAAATACAGAAGTTAGTTTCCTACTTGAAGATTTGTGGAAAACTTGGAAACTCTTAAATTTTTTCACATCTACCCTCTCTCTCATTCTCAGAAAGAGGGTAGATCGATTCTGCCCCTAACAGCTGATTTCACTTCGTATCTCGCAACTTCAGTTCCGTCGTGACCACGATCCATGCAACTGGGTCGAAATATAGACATTAAAAATCTTGTCTTTTTATCGTGATATGTACCCGTTTAAATAATATTCATAATGAAAAACCAAGAAATAAGTTTAAAATCATTAGTTTTTCACATCTGTTTTAATTAATTAAATATTGTGTTTACCAATGCATATTATTATTAAATCAAAACTAATGTTAAGTTTTGTTAATTTGTTTAACACTATACTATTATAATAATTTAAGGTTTAGATAAATATTTAACGAAACAAATAAGTCCTGAAGAAACTATAAGTATGATTATTAACAATTTCAGGTCAGTTTTCAAAAACATGATAGATTAACAACGTTCGAAACCCTTGTCACGCGAGTCCAACTCGCACTTGTCCGGTTTTTATGAGTTTCACCGCCTTCACCACGCTGTTTGTAAAGACTCACTCTGTATGATCTTTACTCTGTGGTCATTACTTTAAAAACAACGATATAGGCCACGTCAGGTAAAACGAGCGCTGACAATCACGAGAACGAGGTAACAAAGATACCCTTCACAGAATTATATAATAACTGCTTCATTACTGTGTCTTTGCCGGTGACAGCTAAATTGCAATGTAACTAACTGTTCATAGTACCTAACAATAGGTAGAAAATTAACATAATGGCCTCAGGGTCTGTGTAAGCCAGATCTTCGTCATTTTATTAAAGATGAAAAGGTCTTATTATAAAGAGTTTATTTCTTACTAGCGGACGCCCGCGATTTCGTCCGCGTGGAAATCAGTGTTAACTGTCAAGCCCTATTTTACAAAATTTAGGGGTTTAATTAAAACAATCTTGAATCACGTTATATTTCGTATTTTTTTCATGATTTATGAACAAATTTTTAAAACTGTACTCTAAAAATGAAAGACTTTTCATACAAACTTTCAACGCCTATTTCACCCCCTTCTTATTTTATTTTCGCAATAAAAAGTATCCTATAACCTGTTCCGTATTATGGTCTCAAAACTCAAAGGGAACAAAATAGGGGATGAAAGTTTGTATGAAGCTTTGTCAATTTTGCGGCGATTTGGCTGAAATGTCGAATGAAAATAGATTTTACTCTGGATGAACGCATAGGCTATTTTTCATCCCGTTGAAATCCATGATTTCCGCGGGATTTGTGAAAAACTTAATTCCACGCAGACGAAGTCGCGGACGCCTTCTAGTAGGTATAAAAATGCGAAAGGTCGAAAATCTCGTAAACAGCTGGACGTAAAAATCTGAAATTTGGCAGGGAGGTAGTTTATAGTTAGTAGGTATCCACTAAGAACGTATTTTGCGATAGGGCTGTATTAAAGAGGTCTAAGGGCGGACGAAGTCGCGGGCGTGCGCTAGTTATAAATAATCAAGATAAAGAAGAAAGGAAGTTTATTTGATTGCAGCATTGTTTGATTACAAACCATGTGTATTTATTTATATGTTTCCCGAAAAAGAAGGCTTTGGACATGTTTCTCGAAAACGTAAGTGACTTTGAGTAATCGTTGGCTGAAGCATCAATTACCCGAAAGCAGATTAATGGATTTACAAGGATTAAATAAAAATCGACTTGCGAATCCTAGGGGACGTTTGGACTGACCCTGCCGCTTGAATACGCCAAAGAAATATTTTTTGTTACAAAATTTCTTCCTACTAATAAATATTTATATCTAAAAGACTACGCCATTATCCACATGTAATTATATTTTTACAAGCTTTTATCACTGTAAAAATATATAATTTTTACTCTGCTTTTATTTTACTAGTATTATATATTAGTAGGCAGGCACAGAACAGAGATCGCTAAAAGCTAACGCTTTTAGCAATAGAAGTAGCATAGGGGCGTGGCCCGCTTACACCCGGGCACAGTAAAGATGTTGTAATATCTTTTCTGTGACCCGGGTGTGCGGAGCTTCGCAAGCCTATCCGCGCATGTACTAGCAGTCTTGTTTCGTTGACTGACACGTTACGTCCTGCGGTTGTCAAATTCGGTCAATGAAAATAATTAAAAACGATTAGAAAAATGCTGTATTGTGCCGTTTTGGAATACAAAAATGATAGCCGCCACAAACATGTATCAAATTATGGTGTTTCGTACCATCGTTAAGACGTATTTTATTATACACCGTGCTACCGGCCGCGTCTATAATCCGCCGCGATATGTATGTATCCATTACGAGAAACTCTATAGTAATATTAAAAATAAGCTGAAGCACATTCACACGCTATCGAAAAAAAAAATTAAAATTGATGAAAAAACTTCAGAACATCCTGTTTCATTCTGTTTGGAAAGAAGAAGTTAATGAACTTTAACCTAGTTTCAGAAATTTTGTTGTTTAATACCTACATACCTACTATTTTTGATACACCTAGTCGGCGGCAGTGTCTTTACTAGGGCTGTTAATAAAATATCGATATGTCAAAATATCGACATTATCACTTAATAGCGATAAGTATTCATTACTAATATTTTTATGGACGATATCTCGATAGTTCGATATTGAAACGCAGATATCGATACTAGATATTTTTAACAAGTTTTAATTTTTTATATCCCTCACAAATTATTTAAACTAAAACATTATCAAACATAATCTACTTTACTTTATTTATACTTTATTACGTTTTTCATATTTTAGTTTATTTCATTGCATTTTATCGAAAATGTCACTGAAATAAGTAAAACGTAATGTATTCAGATAGTATACACTACTTTACTCTCAGACAAAACTTTAAACATGTTTAATCGTATTAATTTACTTGTCAATTTAGTTACATAAAAAAATAGTGAAGTTTAATAAATACTTAATTGTTAAAAGTTTTCATTTAGCCGAAAAATTTATTTTAAAATTATCGATATATCGAGAATCCGATATTTTAATAAAAATTTTAATAAAAAAAATTCAACCGACTTCCATCTCAAAAATTAACCTAAACTAAAAAGCAAAAAATAACATCTTACCTATGTGCTACCTTCTGATCAGTTTGAAGGCGGTGCCAATCCAGTGTCATGTTTTAATTAAAGCCGTTTCTAAAAGAACCACAGAAATTTTGTAATTTAAACAGCTTGAATTAAAACATCACTGGCTTGGCACCGCCTTCAAACTGATCAGAAGGTAGCACATAGGTAAGATGTTATTTTTTGCTTTTTAGTTTAGGTTAATTTTTGAGATGGAAGTCGGTTGAATTTTTTTTATTAAAATTTTTATTTTTTTATTTTTAGTGTTAGCATACCTACTGCGTGTGTACAGTCACAACCTATCTAAGTGGAAAGTTCTTATCAATACAAAATTATCAAGTCCAAACACAAGGTAGCTACTGTGAGCCGTCGAGGAGTTCTCTTCACTGTCCCTCGTCTTCATCATCAGACCCTTAATACAGACACAATCCATCTAGGTGGAAAGTTCTCATCAATACAAATTTATGAAGTCCAAACACGAGGTAGCTACTGTGAACCGTCGAGGAGTTCTCTTCACTGTTCCTCGTCTTCATCACCAGACTCTTAATACAGTCACAACCCATATAGGTGGAAAGTAGTCATCAATACAAATTAATCAAGCCCAAACAAAAGGTGACTGCTGTAAATCGTTGACGAGTTCCATCGTCTGTGTTTCGGCTCCATCATCAGACCAACTCCAAACCTTCATAAAGTTGTAGTGGTTTAAAATACCTTATGGAAACACTAACAAACGCACTAGCCGTCTCTACAACTTTCGAAAGTTCCCCTCAATTTCTCCAGGATGCCATCATCAGATCCTGACATGAAAAAAATGGGACCACCCTGGAAGTAAACCCTTCAAAACAAAAAAAGAATTTTCAAAATCGGTTTATAATTGACGGAATTATCGCTGGACATACATAAAAAAAAAAAAAAAAAAAAAAAAAAAAAAAAAAAAAAAAAAAACATACATACAGCCGAACGTAGAACCTCCTCCTTTTTGGAAGTCGGTTAAAAAATAGCAAGCCCTAGTCTTTTGCGGTTTCCTTTTTGATAACGCCGCTCGCCGCCTAACCCGTAACTATTGTCGGCAATGTCCAAAAATAGGTACAGGTAAGAAATGTATCTTTCGATCGTTTCTTTTGTTGGTGGTCGGTTGGGTCTTAATTATTCGATCATTCGGGTCACGGGTCTTTCGTGTTTTGTGTATCGTTACGACTCGACTTAAAGTATGTAGTTACTTGAGTCTTAAACTGAACATCCGTAGGACATGAATCGGAACCCTTTTTTTATTCGTTACAAGTTAGCCATCGACTACAATTTCACCTGACGGTAGTGTAGTAAGTGATTATGCAATCTGAAATGGAAACGGACTAACTTATTAGGGGGAGTATTTGAATCCACGGCTTGGCGGTACGTCTTTGTCGGTAGGGTGGTAACGAGCCACGATCGAAGTCTCCCACCAGCCAGGCCTGGACCAAAACACCAATCGGCCCAACCGAGGTTCGAACCCAGGACCTCCGTCTTGTAAATCCACCGCACACACCACTACGCCACGAAGGCCGTTAAAATTCCGAACTGATCGGATTTTAGGTTGCTATTCTGTAGCAACTGTGTTGATGTTGTACGACTGACCGACGAGTATTCGATTCAGATAATTGTTACAAGTCCAATTCAGTGTGGTGAACAAAAATCGTTCGCAGATTATTTGAGGCGCTGACGGCCGCGTCACTCGCTCACGCACAAGTACTGATCGGGTATCAGAGATTCGATCAATCGCGATCGACACAGGTCTAGTACGGGTTAACACCCGTAAATAAAATAAAATTTAATTTAAAGAAATAGGTTAAAGTGAATGACCTCAAAGCTCAAAGGGACCGACTGGCTGCCGACGTGACTGCGGCGAGGAGGTAGGTAGATGTTTGAAAATACAGGATGTGTTAAAATAATCGATTTTTGAAAGTTTATTACAATTGTAACTCCTTGAATTGTACTTTGTTTTTTTTTTTAATAACACTGATGGATAATAGACATTGGGTACATTATGTGGGATTTTGGTTTAAGACGAATAACGTAGCGCGGTGTATTTTCATTAAAATATGAAAAAATAATTTTACTCAAAGTCACAAACTAAAATAAACTTTACGGGAATAGTACTAAAGTTTACTTTATTTTTATACAAGTTCGATTTTCTCGAAGATTCTGTTGACACCAGTGGGCATACATCTGCTGCGTCAACAACAACAACAAAACTATCATAAATCAAAAATATACAAAAATGATTTTATTGTAATAATTCTTCTATTCCTAATTAAATGTATTAATTATTAATATTATTAATCCTTGTTATTTTATAATAATAAATAAATATACGATTATTTTATTGATTTCAAAGCCAAAGGTTTCAATTGAAAAGCAGCATATTTTATGCTTTTAATCTAGCATTCAGTTTATCAGAAAACTGCAAAACATTTTAAAAATATGATTCCAATGTATATATTATATTATGCTTTATATAAAATAAGACGAAAAATAGACCAAAAAAATATTTTTATTTTTCTTGTTTTAGTTCTCCTGAAAAAAGTGTAATTTTTATTTATGTTAGTTTTGAATTTAAGCAGCTGCCATATGTCATTTGGCTATTCATTTAGGGATGTCGATAATAACATATCGATATTTTATATCTACTACTATTATGATGACACGATAATGATGAAATTTTCGAAAATTTTTTTTAGGAATCCGGAGAGGAAAAAAATAATCGAGGCGACTAGGAAGCAAAATTTGTTTTATGCAAAACCGCATTTTAATTTGTTCCAAACATTTTACGCAGTCAGACACGTTAATGTAAAGTGGAAACAGAAGATATTTAGTAGTCACGGCAGTGCCAAACAAAAAGATTTTTTTTTCTAAAAGTCGTATTCGTGTCTTTTAGGATACAAATAAAGTGACATACTTAAAGTGTTAGGAACGTCAAGTCTGAGTATTTGTAATTGACCTATTGACTACTAACGGGTTGGAAAATAATCTACTGGTAACATTCATCATGAAACTCATTATAGTTAAATAGGAAATAATTGAGTTATTTTCTGCAAAAACCGACGAATTAAAAAAAAATATACTATCGTGTTTTTTATATATTTAGGAACTATTTTTACTTTGTGGAAAAGAGTGAATCTTTTCGTTGAAATATTTAGGAATTAAGTTTACGAAATACTTAGAGCAGCTGGTCACGTGTTTCTCAAAACTTAAACGAACGAAGCCCCTATTTGTTAAGGTTACGTGGAAAGTACTTAATTTTTTAAGTTCACAAGTTATGGATTTGTGTTTGATCTTCTTTGTTGTGTAAACTCGAATCGTGCAAAGTTTCAGTTGTATTTTCAGAGTGGTACATTAAAAAAATGCTTGTTTTTTACTTTCTTGTGTGTGCTTCTTCATATATTTTAAATTTTTGATTGACCTATGTTGTTCTTCTTAGTTTTATGAAATTCAATTTTTTTAAACAACAGACGTTCGTTTTATTTACTGCGAGCAACGATGACTATCGATGTTTAAGACTATCGTTATGTCACATCCCTAGACAATATTAATAAAACAAAGTTAGGATCATTTTGAATCTTATTTATAAGGTAATAAAGCTTATAAATAGAGACAACAAGTGACGAGTAGCGGTACTATAGATTTCATTCATGATTTTTCATTCAAGAATTTTTTATTTGTTTTGAGACAACAGTAATAAATAAATTTCAACTCTAATATAAGGGTAACATATGTCTTTTTTCACAAAATATTAAACAGCCAATTAAGTGAAGAGTTTATCAGTTTGATAAGTATTATTATAGCCCAAGAGCCCACGACAGCCAGACCCTCGTTATTTTATAAAAGTTGAAAGTTTCTCTGTAGATGTCTCCTATACAGGCAAGAACGACCAGCGACTATAAAGTTTGGGTTGTGGTTACCTGGGCAGGTAAGAGGTAGTAAAGGTGTATAAAATAGTACTTGAAATTCGTTAAAGTATAAAGTTCAATTTTTTAATATTTCCTTCGGGATAACTTTAAAAATCTCGTCATCCATTGCCGGACACTTGTGACAGTTGCTACCCCCTGCCAGACACCCCTAAACTTTAATAAATTATAATTATACTTTCGTTATAGTATAAAAGCTAAATTTTATATATGTTACTTGGGGACTTATAAAAAGATGTTACCTCAATAGCCGGACAGTTTTCGTGGTTTTTACATCTTGCCAGACACATCGAAAGTCCACTATAGGTGCGAGCGCGAATGCTTAGTCGATTACTATTTTTTAAGATATCTTATAAAAAATAATTTTATTACGTTCATAGCCATGTATAAAGTAAAAAATGTTTGTTTAATATCATAAAAATATAAAAAAAAAGTATAATTACAAGTAAAAAAAGATAATTAAACTTATTTATTAATTTAAACATTGTCATCGATGTTTTCATTTTCTTCATCACTACTACTCCAGTCGATGGCAGAATCGTCCTCAACATCACCTTCTTCTTCAGTGTCTGAAAAAAAAATAAGCAAGTTCAAAAATTAAGCAAGTTTATACAATTATAAATAATTCAAAAATTATGTATCATAATTTGTCATAATAATTATATACCTGATTGAGTTTTGAGTGAATCACTAACATAACTCGGCAGTTGATCCCCTTCAAACCATTTGAACTGGTATTTGTCATCTTTTAATACCCAGCCATTATTTTCTGGTTGATATGTTTTTGGATTTTTTAAATGAGCATTATTCCAAATCGTACATATATAATTTGCTCGCAGAAATTGCTGCAGTAGTTCGCTTTTGCAAGGTGGTAGGTTGCTAGCGTCAAAATTTCGCAACTTCTTTCGGTCAAAAGCTTCGTTTACATCGGAGACTGTGTACGAGTCGATGAATATTTGAAGTCTAGCGGCATCAACATCAATTACATTAGGGACATTATAGACATTGCATATAAATCTCTGAATAATATAAAAGATATTTTGTTGATGATTTAAATTTTTAATTAATTCGTTGTTGCCGAAGTTCTTGAAAGCTTCCTGGTACTCTAGATCTTTTTTTAATATCTTATACGGTTTTAATTTTCCTTTTCTGAAGAGCGCAGGATTAAAATCACAACCTGTGATGGCATGAAATCCAGGTAAGCTCTGACAAATTAACAGTCCCAACTCTGCATGTATTTTGGTTAGGTCCACATACCTTAAATTATTTCCAGTGCCTGTAAGCATCCAAACAACCGAATCACTTTTAAGGTGATGCATGTTTCCAAGCATTATAGCCGCAATATCGGTATCAGCACTTCTTATTACTATTTCTGCTGGATAGTTGATGTTACATGCATGATATACTATCTTTGTATCTGCTTCCTCGTGTGCTGGGCATGACAACTCTCCATCAATCCTTGAGACAACTTTGTTGCAATTATCAACAGTAAAAGAATGACACTTTCTGAAATTGATGTATATTGTTTTGTTGCCAATAAATGGCACCACTTCATCAGTAGCCCAATGTGAAATAAAAAAAACTACTAAAGCTTCTTTGAAATTTAAATTTTTCAACTCTTTTGCGAAATCACTTGGTCGAATTTGTTCGGGCCCAGTTATAGAGTATTCCAATAGCGCAGATTCTAACCGTTGGGAATGCTCATAATCTTTGATCGATGGAGTAAAGTATTGATCAAAAATCACATCAATTCTCGAAGCTTGAAATTGAGTAGTCATTTGCAACAATTTTTTTGAAATATTTCCAAATGTTTTTGGAACATTTTTCATTGTATGCAGTAGGAAGAGACCGTCAATTATTATAACATCTATATGATGTGGTTGCTCATGCTGGACCTCTTTCTCTAGACATTTCATCAGAGCCAATTTATCTGTCTTACGAATAGCGCCATCCAAATGGCACATAGATAATGGCACTGAGGTAATCGGGTAAGACAAAATCTTTGAAATGTCTACATTAAAATCCATTGAGATACCCAGCATGCTCTTTGGATTTTAATTTCCTGAATTTTACCACCTACGAGAACTTTCTTCTTCTTCTTATAATCTATAGAAAAATTGTCAATTGAATTTTTTTTAATAGATTTTTCAAATCTGGTTATATATGATAAACATTCGGAAACAAATGTCTCTACCGATGGCGATGCAGATTTTCCAGATGAAATATTTATTAGTTGGTCTTTCGGCACTTCTGAATTGAAGGGATTAATAAATTGATCAAAGGTATCGATCAATTGTGTTAATTGTTTGGTATTTTTCCGGATATTATGAAGATTTAAGTCTGTTGAAACATCTTGATGAGACTGAAGTCCTAGTTCATGATAAACTTGACTTATTATTGTTGACCTAACTAAGCATTCGCGCTCGCACCTATAGTGGACTTTCGATGTGTCTGGCAAGATGTAAAAACCACGAAAACTGTCCGGCTATTGAGGTGACATCTTTTTATAAGTCCCCAAGTAACATATATAAAATTTAGCTTTTATACTATAACGAAAGTATAATTATAATTTATTAAAGTTTAGGGGTGTCTGGCAGGGGGTAGCAACTGTCATAAGTGTCCGGCAATGGATGACGAGATTTTTAAAGTTATCCCGAAGGAAATATTAAAAAATTGAGCTTTATACTTTAACGAATTTCAAGTACTATTTTATACACCTTTACTACCTGTTACCTGCCCAGGTAACCACAACCCAAACTTTATAGTCGCTGGTCATTCTTACCTGTATAGGAGACATCTACAGAGAAACTTTCAACTTTTATAAAATAACGAAGGTCTGGCTGGCGTGGGCTCTTGCTCTATTACACTATAAATGTGTTTGTAAGGCCACGCCCCCGGGTACGCTGGCTTCAATACAATCAGTTGGCACTTTATAAATCTAGTTACTTCTTATATCTGTGTAGGCAGGTATGTATATGTTACCGTTAAATTGTAAAATATGTTAGTTTATAATCTCACCCGTGATATTATAATCTGCCGTTATATTGTGAACTGAAAATACTGATTACAATTTAATCTATCGGAATATTAATCTTTTCGTCATATTAATCTATCGGAAGTGAAACCGTTACATTTATGCAAGTTTGTAAAAGTAACAGGGCATCTGCGATCATTACTTTCGGAGTTACAGGGATTTAAAATGTCAGATTTGCGGCGCTGTCGCAGATCCCTGAAAAACGCTCATACAAAATGGTACGATTTAATGACGTGGACCTACCATAATGATCGTTAGAATTGTATGGGCGGTGAAACAAAAATCTTTGTTATTTGTGCGATTATGTTTATTGATAAATGTCACATTTAATGTAAGGAAGTTAAAACTGTATGAATTTTCATCTAATTGCGAAGATTTTTATTAGATTTAGAAATTTTATAATCTTATTGATTTTGCAAATATCTAGACAATTTTCCCTTTTTATGTATAAACTAGCGGACGCCCGCGACTTAGTCCGCGTGAAACTCGATGTAAACTTTCAACTACCTCTATCCTACCCTACCCCTACCCTACCCCTACCCTACCCCTATTCTGCGTTCTGGAGTTATAGCGTCAGGAAGGAAAACCCGACTTTTTTTTATAAAAAGTATCTTAAGTCCTTTTCCTAAGTCTAAACTACCTCCCTGACAATTTTCAGCTAAATCGGTTCAGCCGTTCTTGATTTATAAGTGGAGTAACTAACACGACTTTCTTTTATATATATAGATTAGTTAACATTGACCTTATTTACCCGAATGTATCATAAAAATCAATTTACTCAAACCTAGTCATCATCCCCATTGTATTGATTGCGAACTAGGATGCCTACAGAATTTCAGAGTTTAGTAAGGGCTGCAAAAATTCATAAATAGCCTACTACTGGCGGCAAAGGAGATAGTCCAAAATTGTATGGAGCCCAGGTCCAGTCATTGTACCCTAGCGGAAATAAAAGAAGATATTTTTTTCAACTATTTTTGATTATACAAATCTACGAATTTACTTTGATTCTTACGAAATAATATTCATTATCTCCCAAGAATTGCAACATTACTATGGGTAATAATGACGGATTGATGACGTTTTCATTACAGTAATCGATTTGACGTTTGCTGTCAATTGTCATGTCATAGTTGCTCTATGGGCGCCGTCTTGATATAACTCAAAAACTTGGGTTTTTATTTTATTTATTTCTTATTATTTAGTTATTAATAAAATCCTTGTATTTTTTAAATTTTAATGATACGAGGTACAAGATTGGACCTGAAATAGACCATCTTCTTTGCAAATCCGCCACTGTATCCTAATATTTCCCACATCGGGATCTCCGCTTACAATAATAATTCTCCAACAATTAATACTTACATGTGTGATCGCCTTAAGTACAGTTCACCGGGTCCTGAGTACCGGCATCCGGGGTAAGGGATTAATACAAATATTAGTATTAAATTAGTTGGCACGCTGTGGATCGCTGGCCAATTAGCAGCCCTATTTGTTTTGCATATTAATTATGTATAAATAGAGATACATAATACATTAACGGTATGTTATTGTAAAATTTTAATAGGTTGCCTTTGCCTCTCCGGAGCTATTGGTAATGCTGTGGTTTTCAACAAATAAAATTCTGACTTATTTTCTTTGTGCTGCTGCAGGCGGGGAGAAATAATACTTTCTTGCGGGCAATGAATGAAATGTTTGTCACCGTATGCGGCAACATGAAGAAATTAGTCAGAACTTTATCTAGATACTTGTTTTTCTCTTTTCAATTCATTACACTTAAGCAGTCGGGTTTTTGTTTTTGTAATAATATTTTTATTCTGCAGTATTTTACTTTTTCGAAGTTGGCCATACTGAGTATAAGATGGGAAGCAGTTAGCAGGGGGGTGACTATGAGCTCTTATAGCAGGGCAGTAGTTGATCTGCATTGCTTACTTTTACTATGACATCTCTAAAGCAGGTCAGTTGCCTGGCTTTTTGCGTTGACGTTTCAAAAACCGTTCACCTTTTTGTTATAGTTTCATACCATGACGTGATAATAGACAGCGGCAAAGCGTTTGTTGAACGGCAACTGCACGTCCGTTACGTCAAATTAAACGATCCAACAAAGTTACTAATTGATCAGCTTCTTCTGAATTTTTTTGTAATTTTGATTATTATCGAGAAAATATTTATTAAATGCAAAATTCTAATGGTGCTCTTAAAGTAATTTCGATATTGTATTCTAAAGAGGATTGTTACATTTTAAAGTAATGGTGTTTTTTACTCATTATTGGGTCACAATTGCCAGCAATATCTTTTACTTACTACTACTTACTACATATTAATACTTTTTACCTTATTTTTTTTTAGATGTGTGATAAATATAAAATCTTTTAACTTAGAAAACGTATTATGTGTTGAAAAAAGGAACCGACATGTAGACAATAATAAATAATAAATATTTATTATATTTTATGTAGTCTACGTAGTCTACCTCCATTTATTCAGTAAAGTACACAATTCTATGAGTCGGAGCAAGCTGAATTTGTAATTCAAATGTGTGTTCAATAAGTGAATTTCTTACTCCCAAGTCCCAACGCTTACACTTTATTTTATAGGTACCTACTAATTAAATGTTAGTCTCATAGATTTGATACGAAGTGTGATAGCACGTCGGTTAGCATACGTTAAGTACCTACTTACCTACTTCGTTAGGTAAAAATTAACGTACACACTTCGATTATACTATATACCTGCGATCACAATGTAGTGTATACGATCATTGACCTCATAAAATAAAAGGGGATCGATGTATAAGACGTTCAAAGCTTACAAAGTACAAAAACTGTTTAAAACAAATTAAAACTAAGAATGCTAATTACTAGTCTCACTCTCAGCTTTGCCATTAAAATACGCAAATTATAAAAAACTGCAGATTACAAATTGGGTAAACTGTATTTTAAATGAACGCGGTAAAATTACAAATACATCGACTATCGTCCGAAAACTGTTTACCTTGATACTCAAAACATCAAGGGTCTAGTAAAGTAAAGTAATACGACAAATTGTAATAATTTATCCAATAAAAGGTACATATACCACAGAAAAATTGATTTTAAATTATTAAAAAAAACTAAGTGGATGGAATTATATCGAAGTTTCAGAACGTTAATAAATAACAAAAGACAATGTCATTAAAGCAGACCACAGACAAACATTATCGTTCAAATATCGTTCACCTTTTACGATATCATAGTACGCGTTTCAGCAAATCAGAAGCAGGCCAGATTTTGAACTGACTGGAAATTGCTCGGTTATTGCACGATTACATATAGTAAGCCCCCAGAAGCATTAAACAATCCTTGATAACAAGACATTTTAATACAATAAATATTGACATTTGACTTTGACATTGACAATTGACATTCAATGTACTCTTTCTCTATGGTTTGGGTTGGGCGTTTGGGTTTGGCTTCGTTATTGATTTTTCTCTATTACATTGATACGAATCGTCTTGATTGTGTTTTATTCGTGAAAAATCTATTAATCTAAGTAAAAGTGATTACAGAAGTATTCATCATTATATTTTCTTGAACAAAGAATCATACATTCCGAAAAATGGCAAGCACTTCGACTGGAAGTGGAAATAAACAGCTAGAAGGTTGGACCAAGGTAGATAAGTTCCAGTTGTTACAAGCTTTTAAAAAAGTTGGTTCCAACGTTGAACTCATTAAAGAAATGATTCCCTACAAAACTGAAGCCGAAATTATAGAGGCTGTAGGATATTACAAAGGTTTAGCTTATGCACAACTTCCTGCAGCTAACCCCCCACCTAAAGTAAATAAAAGAAAGAGTTCAGTTAAGGTGCCATCGACGCCTCTATCAGAGTGGGCCAAGTTAATTTTAGATACTCATGGAACGGATGGGATCCAAACAGCAACAGCCGACGCATTACGTTTGATAGCTGAGTATGAAAACAGATCAGATCCCATTTTCACTGAGAATATTGATTTTAAAAAAGCATACCTTATGCTAGCTGATGCCTTGGAAGGCAAACCAATACCAGATGATAAGGATATTCAAGCAGTTTTTGATAAATGTATAGCTGAAACAGCACTGACCGCCAGGGAACTTCTTAAAGGCAATCCAGCTTTAAGAGAGCTCATTCAATCCCTGGGGAACCCAGCCACAGAAGATTCTAATAAATTCGCTAAACCTACAGAAGACGCTGAACTTACAATTCTCCGAGAGTTGATCACTAAAATGAACTACAACCCTTTAAATATATCTGAGGCCAATCTGAAATTCCCTACCAATGCTGCAAAATTGAACGAGGAGGAGTAGAGTATACACCAAGAAATTTATAGGGTTCTGTGGTTTAGTAGTAATAGAACCCATATTTTAATATTCAAATAATTTAATTTACCTCTGCTACATGTAAACAGCGGATGGTTTTTTCTTATCTGTTTATCTCATAGTGTAAGATGTAGTTGGTTAACTCTATAAAACTACCGCATCTGTGTTTAAGCTATTTTTGTTTGATTTAGTTTTCTATTTATTATTAAGGTTAAAAGTTATGCTAAGTTTTGTTTATATGTATAGTTCAAAAGGAGGGGACTCTTTTGATATACACTTGGCTGTGTTTTTTATTGTTTTAATACAATGTACTATAAGTTCGATATGATACCACCAAACATTGTATGTTTTGATTTGTGATAACTTAATTTATTGATGTGATATTGTCTATATGTCATGGACCCATAGATATTAGTAACTCAAACCCGATTTAACATGACAAAGCAGGGGATGAGAAGAGTATTTATATCAAACTGCCTAAGTGGTAGGAAAAATAATTATGCTAGTTTAAGTATAATTGTTACTAACATAATTGAGTGACTATTATTCTGATTTACTTGTTTGATTGTGATTTACTTATTTTTAAGTTGAGTCAATTATGTTGCTACTCAAGTGTTTTTACAATTCCATTAAACAGTATGCAGTATGCTTCTTCACTAATATAATATAATTAATGTGAATGTTTAGATATAGATAAGATTTGAGAGAATAAACTCATTGAACAATCTAAGTGCTACTTTTATTACTATATCCCAAAAACTAGGTTCTGCTTCTGATGCTTGGGGATGATAACGGCAGATAAGTATATATATTTGAAAAATATTTCTTATTTTGGAATGTATTTTTTTTTTGTTCTCATGCAATCAGTCAGCAGACTATAATCAGACAATTAGAAGCAACATTCCCCAGCAAGAGAAGTTCGCATATATGTGTCATAATATGTGGCTATTAATCAAGTATTTACCGACTTAGTTTTAGGATATAAACTATCATTAGTGTTATTTACAATAATCTATACTGATATTATAAAGAGAGAGATTTGCATTAAATAGGCTCTAAATCTATTGACTGGTTTGAAAAATTCTAATGTGGTGATTTTATACTCTATGCTGTCACCAACGGAGAGCTACAATATCAGGGAATAACAGGCTACATTTTATCCCTGTATTCCAATGAGAATGGGAACTATATGGGTGTAGTGTAGAAACTGTTTCTATGATCAGTATTTGATATTTTTTATAGAATTACCCATGCCAAGTTTTAGCTCTCTAGTTTTAACACTGTGTTTTCTTACTAAAAAGTATTTGATTATTTATTAGTATTTGATAACATTACTTATACATTTCATGTAGATAAGTACTTAAAGTAGGTAAGAGAGAAGTTTGTAATGTAAAAAAGCTAGATTAAATCTAGCAAATACCATAAAAATTAAATTTAATGCTTTGAAAGTCAACCTGCAGACTCAAAGATTTCACTTGGGCTTTTTGACATATTGTTTTAAAAATTATATCAGGATCTTTCAAGCTTTCTGAGAAGAGTTATGATATGGTTAGTTTTATAATAGATCCTTGATCTTTGTGTACTTACCCAAAGGATAAAGCCACACATAATGGCTAAATTAAGTATAGGGCTTGTAGATAAGACTAGAATTCACTTTAGATCACTAAATGCTGTAGGTACCTAGCTAAGTATATGTTATGATATAGGTAGTTAAACAGTGGTAGGTAGTATGAATATGAAGTAGTAAGGGTGTGTAGTGTTAAAAGCTTATTATCGTCAGATCACAGTGAGGATCAAAAGATTTTAACAATGCAAAACAACCTATGCCTTACTTTACATGAAATTGTTGTTGGTGGGATAGGTATTGGGTATTTAGCTTTGATTATATCAAAGTTATTTAGAACATATTGTAATACTTAATCATAGTAGGATTCATGTAGGACTGGTATTGTGGAGTTATTGTTGTTGGGGTAAACAAGGGGTTGTTATAAAAACATCAAACTTAAAATATTTTCTGACAAAACTATGATAGAGGATAAGCTTTAAATCTTTACTTAAAATTAAACCGCAGCAGGTCAAATTCTGTACTTAGGTACGTGAAAGATAGGTACATAATTTGAAAATTTAAGTTGGAGGGCATTATAATTAAAAATATTTTTTAAATTAATATTTTATTAATTACTACTAGCGGACGCCCGTGACTTCGTTCACGTAAAAGTCGATGTAAACTTTTAACCACCCCTGTACCCTACCCTACCCCTACCCTACCCTAACCCTACCCTACGCCTACCCTACACCTACCCAACCCCTACCTTACCCTACCCTAGCCTTACCCTACCCCTACCCTACCCATTAAGGCTGCACCTCTTTATTTATGCCCTTTTTTATTCCTCCCACCGCGAGTCGCGTCGAGCGCGGTGACCGTAACACAAAAATAATCCTTATAGCTAACAACCATAAAATATAATTTAATGTAATCATTGCTAGCAGTAGCATGCTTCAGTATTCACGCGCGATGGCTTAGCGTATTTCATCTATAGGTAAGTTTGGTGTTTCTTTACGATTTATATGATTCTTTTTTTATTGTTTAATGTTAACATTTTTAAATTAGGGATGAGATGAGATGGGTGTTATAAACGTAAGAGTAGACAAATACCTATAATCAATAAGCTCCGAACTGCTAAGCTATCGGGAGTTACACGTGTTATTGTGAGCCAACCATAAAAGATACAAATATACCTACCTATAAGTGCCCAAGAAAAATAATGTAAGTAGGTACCTACATACCGTTTTTTTTTTATAAAATCTTAATATACCTACTCGTATAAATGCGTAAGGTCCCGAAATTTGGAAAATCGCTTGAAGTATAAGGATAAAATTTGGCAGGGAGGTAGTTTATAGTTAGTAGGTATGTTGCATTCAGGAAATATCGTTTATTATTTTTTCTTTGTATCTATGGTAGGTATCAGAAAATATCTTTATATTTTTTCAAAATCTTTACTTAAAGGTTTTTCTTTATTATAGTTGTAATTGTTATTACCTACTTATTCTATCTATCATAGAATTTCAAATTGGTAGCCCAGCATCCTAGGGTAGGCACTGGACTATTCTAGGGTGGGCCCGGCCCAACCAGCCCACCCGCCATATACGCCTATGGTTGGCACTAGGAGCTACAAACGAGCGTTTGCGAGCAAAGTGCCATTTCCATGAACATTGTATACTTCGCGCACTTTTTGTGCTTCTGGTAAGTTATTCTACTGGTTGTTTTTTGATGACATAAATAATCGTTTTGATATATTATTGAATGTGGTTAAGTTAATGTATTCCTAGAGATATTACTTTTTTCGGAATTTGTCGAATAGTGTAATTCCGAATAATTATTAACTTTCATATTAATTTAATGTAAAGCTGTTAATTTAAAATTACTAACAGACACTTCGATTTTATTAATTTGTATAGATGTTTTGACATTTTGTACAGAAAATGGACTCAATCTCTTAGTTTGAGAAACATAGAATATTGGTCGGCTAATTCTGAAATTCAAATTTGACATAAATACCTATGTTTAGGGTACTGAGAGGCCAATACGGGGATAAACTTCGATTTGAGGGTAAATTTGAACGAAAAAGGTATATGTTCCTTGTGGTAAAACTAAATAAAACACGTTTTTATCTGTGATTCGGAATCACCGGAAATGCACTTGCATCTCCGGTAATACCGGAATAATATACCGGAAATGCACTTGCATCACAATGTTACAGATATTCATAGTTTTAACCATAGATAGCTAACCTTTGTCGATTCAACGGATACCGCACAGAAATATCGCTAAAATAGTAAAAGTAAGTTAGTAAGTCATAATTTTTTTTGCTGATTTATAAGGTGTTTTTGTAATGATTATCGAGTTGGCATCTTTATTGAAGACACTTTTTTGTTTTTCGATGACAGTTTGTTCGTTTTCGCCAATAATAGTTTTTTGTACTCCTCTATATTTGGAAAAATATCGTCATCACTAGAGGTATCGATAGTTGCGTAAGTGGAAAAACTTAATTTTGAATTATATTGTGGTAGATTCTGGAAATAAATTATTTTAATTTAAATTAAATTGGAAAATTTCGATCAAAATGAACTTTCGAAAATTTCTCCCATTTTCAAAATAAATATGTCAGGTCGCAACCTAACTTTAATCCAAAATTATTCATTCCATACCCCTATTCTATTCTACTCCCACCCTACACCTACTCTCTTCTATTCTTCCCTTACCGTACCCCTACCATGCCCCTATCAAACCTGATCTCTACTCCTACCCTACCCCTACTCAACTCCTACCCTAAAGGCTGATAATGATGACGATGATGATTGGAACATAAACCAGAAAATTTACAGTTATGATGCGTTGTCGCGATAAACCATTCATGATATTTCTTACACTCGATTACCAAAATTTAATTATTTTTATTCGACGACTCCGTCATAAAGCCTTGATTTGCATTATTCAGTATCTCGTTGAATAAATTTTTTCATTAATGTTTCAACAGAAGATCGACAAAGTCAGAAAATAAAACACTGTAAGGTACCTATTTAAGTATTAACATATTTTTATTTTATTTATTTTTCTTTCTTACTATGCTCCGCTTCGACTGTATTTTAATAGAAAATTTTAAGCCTCTGTGACATGTAGATCCATCATTATCAGCCCATATCAGATTTGGAGCTTAGACCCACCACACTACTAAATGCGGGTTGGTGGGCTTAGAGTAATAATATTCTGTAACGATCACTATCCTAAATTATTGGTAATGACGTAAAAGGCTAGGGGGTGTAACATCACCGTCTTTCTACATTAAACTGCTAAGTACACACTAAAAATATCTTTGAAAAAAGTGCGTGTCGGGCCGCGCGCAGTGTAGGGTTCCGTAGATTAAGTTAGCACTTTGATTCTTTAAGCAATGCACAAAATACAAGAAACCCCATGGGATAGACGATAAAAAAATCATCCTCACTATGCATGGAGAGAAGTTTTCCTAATAAAATTACGTGATTGATGAAAATTCACGAGAGTAGGATATTTAATGATGTTATCCTACTCTCGTGAATTCTTTTTAAGGATTTTGATTTTGTGCATTTTAGGAATTCAAATATCACGTGTCTGAAACGATGAAGGAAAAACTTCGTGAGGAAACCTGCAACCTACCTGAGAATTTTCTACCTGCGAAATCGGCCAACCTGCATTGGGCCAGCGCGGTGGACTTATTAGCCTACAACAGTGAGCCGAATATGGGTTGTTAATGATGAACAACTTGTAAGCTTCACTAAAGCCGCGGAAGCTCGAAAAAGCTCTAAAGGGTAAAAACAGTTCGTCCTTTACCCCTTAGTTAGATTACAGCTCCACAGAATTCAGCTTCAGTCGCCAGTGCCCCGGCAATCGCCGCCGTGATCGGATGTGTGGTCTGTGCTGCTCAGTTCAATGCGCGTGTGCAATTATTACGATGTGTGCATTTATCGAGTGTGAATTGTGAGTGATTCTGTGTCTTATTTTTGGATCCAGTGCTGCATCCAGCATCACCAGCAAAATGTAAGCCTATCTATGTTTGCGTTTCTATTTTATTTGGCCATTTAGAAAGAACCGCACTCAAGTGTTTTAAGCGATTACTCAAAGGGTGAGTAAGTAAATGTAAATGTAAGTGCATTGTTTGTTTATTGAAATAACAAATTAAGTTGTTTCAGTCCGTTCTATACCCGTGTTAAAGTCACAGGTGTTCGATTTATTCAATTGAAATGTAATAAATGCAATCATTTAATGATTTATAAGTTTACCATTTTGATAATTATTGTAAAAAGCAGGTTTCTAGGTAGGTATATCGACATTATAGTCCTTCAAGTTAAGAAGTGTTACAAACAGAAAGTTAATTGATCCAAACCGAATAACTTGATTGATATTACTAACTGCGGAATTTAATCAGCATTATTTTTATTTGACGCAATTTTCTCTAGGTAGGTACCGCATACTACTAGGTATAGGTAATCCGTGGTAAGTAGGTACCTACCTACTATCTAGGTATATCGACAGTAAATTCCTTCAAGTTTAAAAAAGTGTTACAAACAGAAAGTTAATTTGATCCAAACCTAAGAACTTGATTGATATTACCCGTTGCGGAATTTATTCAGCATTATTTTTATTTGACGCAATTTTCTCTAGGTAGGTACCGCATACCACTAGGTATAGGTAATCCGTAGTAGGTACCTACCTACTACCTAGGTATATCGACAATAAAATCCTTCAAGTGTAAAGAAGTGTTTCAAACAGAACGTTAATGGATCCAAACCGATGAACTTGATTGATATTACCCATTGCGGAATTTAATCAGCATTATTTTTTTTGATGCAATTTTCTGTAGGTAGGTACCACATAAGTACCACTAACTACCTTTAGGTACCGTGGTAGGTACCTTCCTAGGTAGGTTTTGATTTTGGACAAGATAGTACGAAATATCCGACATAAGATATATATACATACGTACGCTTATCTGTTATTTATTTGGAATAAGAAATAAATTGTAGAAAATATTTATTTATTTATTTTTTAGGAAGCCAAAGTTGATACAAAAAACTTACGAGTAATTACTAATTATTAATATATTAATCATAATGCACGTTAGCATTAAGATTAATATACTAGATTGTATACCCACTTACAGGATTTTGACGGCCTCCGTGGCGCAGTGGTATGGGCGGTATATTTATAAAACGGAGGTCCTGGGTTCGATCCCCGGCTGGGCAGATTGAGATTTTCTTAATTGGTCCAGGTCTGGCTGGTTGTTACCACCCTACCGGCAAAGACGTACCGCCAAGCGATTTAGCGTTTCGGTACGATGCCGTGTAGAAACCGAAAGGGGTGTGGATTTTCATCCTCCTCCTTACAAGTTAGCCCGCTTCCATCTAAGACTACATCTTCATTTACCATCAGGTGAGATTGTAGTCAAGGGCTAACTTGTAAAGAATAAAAAAATAGGATAACTCAACATACGTTTAATTTTAGACAATCATTAGTTTAACATTAAAAAAACTATATAAACCTATTGCTGAGTAAGTGGAGGTCTTTTGTCTGATGATCCCTGCTTTTAGATGTTGTGTATCTTCCATATCTACCTATTGCTGAGTAATTGGAGGTCTTTTGTCTGATGGTCCCTACTTTCGGATGTTGTGTATCTTCAAATAAAATCCTTAATCACTCTCACAGACAGATTTTTCATACAAAATCTAGGTGACTAGATGCTCAATCACACGATTATTTTTTCGTTATGGGAATCGAACCTACCATAGATGCATAGCATGACGACCCGCCACTGCGTCACACAACCGTCGAGTTAATTAAACGTGTCGCGAAAACTCTAAAAGACTTTGTCTCATCAATTGTGCAACTAATTGTTTTTAATTACACAGTAGTTTTAGCACTGCAACGACTCACATCTAATGAATGACTTTTATTAGCGGTTTTATAGGCAGTAAATACATTGAGCCGAACGATTTTACGGCAATGTTCAACAACATAATTGCAGCAATTTATTGTCCACAGTGACGTGGATTGCATTGTAAAATTATGATTTATTGAACACATTAAAATATTATTTTAGGGCACAGTTAACACGTTAACGTTCGGGTCGGTCGGGGTCTTACAAATAAGAGGGGCCCACAGAGGAACATTGCTTAGAGTCAGCCACTGAAGATCAAGTGCCGGACCTGCAGCGCTAACGGCGGGGATATCTGATAAAATTGATCGTGTGTAGGTCGCGATCAGCATGATGTCATGCACATTGCGACCAACACACGATCAATTTTATCAGATGTCCTGCCATTAGCGCTGCAGGCAAGGCACTTGATCTTCAGTGGCTGACTCTAAGCAATGTTCCTCTGTGGGCCCCTCTTATTTGTAAGACCCCGACCGACCCGAACGTTAACGTGAATTTAAAAAGAGCGGTCATCACAAAATCGGTCGTCTCTAGTGCTTCCCTAGACTGGATGCTCTAAACAGTGATGTGCACTTCATACAAGCAAAAATGCACTGCATACCCTAAGGACTCAATAAAAACCTATGTTGGACCACAAAATACATAGTTCGACAAAGAATTTTCCAATTTTTGCATACCCTAAATACATTATGCACGTCACGGACTCCCTTGAGTGGTTAGTGTATGCGGCTTCAAATCAAGAGATTCTGTTATCTTTATTCTATCATGTGAAAAAACATGGTGTTCTTTTTATCATAACCATCTTCAAACTGTGTCGTATTACCTACCTGTTCAAAGAATCAATCAATGATTTTTTGAATCTATAAATAGCGAAGGTTTTCGTGTTTGTATGATAGAAATAACGACCAGGACTAACTGGGTTAACTCTTCGAGTCTTTGTGAAACGCTCGACAGATCAAGGGCAAAGTCCGCCACTTACTTCGGTAATCGATACCGAAGGTTTGATTTGGTGTGACAAGGTTTGATTTGCCGTAAACACCTAATCCTCTTTGATTGTTGTATTATCTTAATCAGACTACTTACTAGCTGACGTCCGGGGATACGGGGATAATATATAGCCTATAGCCTTACTCGATAAATGGGCTATTTATGGGTTCAAGCAATCATACAAAAAACAAAATAATATTAATATAAATTTTTATCGGCCCACTGCAGGGCCAAGCCGACTACTAGAAGAGATGATATGGAGCTTAGACTCATCAAGCTGCACTAGTGCGGGTTCGCGGGTGATAATTATAAAATTAATTAACGACTACAATCAGATAAAAATAATAATAATGAACTCGATAATATTAATGACCGGGACCGGTGGATTAATGTGCTCTCCGGGGCACGGAAAGTTTCATAGAAAAAAGAAAAGCTCAGTATCTCGTAGCCCGACCGGGACTCAAACCCAGGACCTCGCCAACCAAAGCCAAATAGGCTAACCACTGGACGAACGGGGCAGATTGCTTGTATGCACTGTGTGGTTTATCTATACTTCTATATCTATGTATATTATAAAGAGGTAGTTTGTGGTGTTGTAGGGGGTAATCTCTAGAACTATTGAACCTATTTTTAAAATACTTTTACCACTAGAAATCCACCTTATTTGTGAGTGTCATAGGCTATATTTTATCCCCTTATTCTCACGGAAACGGGAACTACGCGCGTGAAACCGTGGGACTTCCCCACTAGCTGCTTCTGATTTCTATATTTTTCTTTTTATAGTATCGTCCTCCATCTCTCTCTCTATCTATCATAGAGAGAAATAGAGGTTACTCCGAAGCTCGCACTTGCAAGTTATTCAAAAGTTCGTTTCATAATATGCCTGCTGGTCAATAGAACAGAACAGAGTGACATTGTACCTACTTACTTAGTAAAAACCACGGATTAAAGAAAGCGTTAGCTTTTAACGTTTTCTGTTCTGTGGTAAATACAAAGGTAATAAACTCAGCTTGCGTTACAAACATCACCTACAATAATCTGTAATTAAATATTCATTACGTCATTAGTAGTAGCAAGTACTTAGTACATGCAACACTAATGTTCAGTGTAATGTCACTGCTCCGTTGCATAATATCATTTGTAATACATTGGATCTTTAGTTGAATAGCAGTATTAACTATTGATAGCATAAACAGCGTTGTATACAGAATTCAACAACTGGTCGTCATTTTTTGCAACGTAATTCAAGGTCCTTGTACTTGACAGTGATTTTAATCTAACAAACATAATGTTATCGATTTAGTTTATGTTTATCGACAATACGATCTAAGTTTTATGACGTTGGTAAATTGTTATCTACTTACGAGTAGTTTTATTAAGCAGTTAACTTTATTGTTATTTTTTATTCGGGAAGTTACGTAGGCACCTTTTAGTTTTTATGTTTACGTTACAAGTAATACGATTAATAGAAGGTTAATCAGTGTAACCTAGTATTACCATTTACCAAGTCTTGGTTAAAGTCCGTAAAGAAGATGTCAAAAATTGGGCCCACTCTGCAGAACGATACAAAAATGAAAAATATACTAAAAATCTTGTATTTTTTGCTAGATTATTCCATTTTAATCTCAGACAAAATAGTATTGGCCGACAGGGAAAATAAGCTGATTTCCTTATTTTCATAATGGTTCACCTTCACAAAGGCATACTTCACTGATTGACTTTGGTTGTCAGCTGTCTTTGTAAATGTGCACTATTTTTGAATCTATATGTCAATGTCATTGGATAAGTTTGACAGTAAAATTATTCTATGTATTAACTTTGTCAAACTGACAGTTTCCTAGAGATATTGACCAAATGTGTCACATCAATGCAAACCTTATACTTATAAGTATATAGTCTTTGCATCAATGTCAAATCCCCATAAAAACTGCTAGATCGACACAGATAATGCAATGAATTTGATGTCAAAAGGATCCAATCAAGTTGCGCAAATGCACCTATAACAAATAATTTAGTTGATTTATCCAACATAGATTTTTCTATAAATTGGCCCCATGAGATCTCCATAAATGTTCTAATTTATGGCCATTTTTCAGCCCTGTATATCGTTTGAATTTTTTGGGTCCGAGTTGTTATTGAGACTGGGTTTCTCCTTTCAACATCAATTCTCCCCTACAAGCTATCCGTGAGCTTACTTGATCGTCAGTGGCTGGCGGAACTGTATAAGGAAGATAGGTCACAACTCATAGTCGTGCCGACCGTTTCGATATTGCACTCAATAGATACGGAACCTGTTTCCATGGCAATCTTCCTCTATTGTTGCTTTTAAAACAATCATCATTTCCAATGATTATATTTTGATTACGATTCAGATGATGATTACTAGTAAGTTAGTCGTAAATACGAAATATGTATACCTACCTTTAGGAGTAACTAGAGGGATGTATCAGCATTAACAACCCATATGCAGCTCACTGTTGAGCACGAGTCTTTTTTTTATTCTTTACAAGTTTACCCTTGATTACAATCTCCCCTGATGGTAAATGATGATGTAATCTAAGATGGAAGCGGACTAACTTGTTAGTAGGAGGATGAAAATCCACACCCCTTTCGGTTTCTACACGACATCGTAACGGAACGTTAAATGGCTTGGCGGTACGTCTTTGTCGGTAGGGTGGTAACTAGCCACGGCCGAAGCCAAACCTGGACCAATTAAGAAAACCTCAATCGGCCCAGCCGGGGATCGAACCCGGGACCCCTGTCTTGTAAATCCACCTCGCATACCACTGCGCCACAGAGGCCGTCACACATCACGTCTTCACTCAGAGAGGGGTCAGGCTAAAGGTCAATTTCTTAAAATGCACACTGAAAAGTTGTAGATGCCTGCTTCGTACTTTTTTTTATTCTTTACACATACTTTACGCCTTTGCACATACGTGTACTTGTTTACCGAAGTCTCCCACCATTCAAAACCTACCAGCCGCCTACGCCCTGCGAATCCAAGGCAGAGGTTATAACCACTGGGCTATCACGGCTCTTAAAAGGCAGGATTCATAACGCAGAAGGGATTTCTCATATTGTATATATGCAAATATAGTATAGTGCCTACCCTAGTTAACAACCTTGTGCCACTGGTAAACATATACTAATATGTAGTATATTGCCGTTTATTTCCGGGTATTCGGTGTACGCCAGCCGTGCCTTCTAAAGCTTGACCACAAAACAATTAGGATGTGGGTCGAAAATCATTAGTATCTACGTCCTTAGTTACGGTTTAATTTGAGTCGTATCTAGGGTTTTACATTTACGATACTATGGTTGCTTTATTTCATGACTAGCTGACGCCACGCGGTTTCACCCGCGTGGTTACCGTTCCCGTAGGAATACAGTAATAATATATAGCCTAAAGCCTTCCTCGATAAATGGGTTACCTAACACTGAAATAATTTTTCAAATCGGACCAGTAGTTCCTGAGATTAGCGCGTTCAAGCAAACAAACAAATAAACAATTTCTTCAGCTTTATAATATTAGTTTAAACTAGCGGACGACGACGACTTCGTCCGCCCTTAGATCATATGTCCTAGGTATATATGTTACGTCATCAACCCATATTCGGCTCACTGCTAAGCTCGAGTCTCCTCTCAGAATGAGAGGGGTTAGGCCAGTAGTCCACCACGCTGGCCCAATGCGGATTGGCAGACTTCACACACGCAGAGAATTAAGATAATTCTCTGGTTTCCTCACGATGTTTTCCTTGACCGATTGAGACAGGTGATATTTAATTTCTTAAAATGCACACAACTGAAAAGTTGGAGGTGCATGCCCCGGACCGGATTCGAACCCACACCCTCCGCAATCGGAGGCAGAGGTCATATCCACTGGGCCATCACGGCTCTAGATATATATGTATTCGTCTACAATTACGAGTGCAGCATAGTGTACCATTGATGAAATGTTTTTTTTTATTCGATTCATTAGTTAGGAAGCATATTCGTGAAGGGAACAAAAAATTCAAATCTAACCTCTATAAATATTAGTTTAAGATTAAAACTAGCTGACGCCGCGCGGTTTCACCCGCGTGGTTCTCGTTCCCGTAGGAATACGGGGATAATATACAGCCTATAGCCTTCCTCGATAAATGGGCTATCTAACACTGAAAGAATTTTTCAAATCAGACCAGTAGTTCCTGAGATTAGCGCGTTCAATCAAACAAACAAACAAACTCTTCAGCTTTATAATATTAGTATAGAAGTATAGATTAAGAACGCTATGTGCAGTTTAGGTGCAAATCTACCTTCGCGGTATTCAATACATTTGCAATCACGTTTACCTTCAAGTTCATTTCTGTTTACCACAAACTGGAAAGGTAAGTGGGTAAACATGCGTTAATGGGTAATAGTGGGTAAACCCGATTGGTCCGATTCTCATTTGGTCTAATAGGCTAGTTGACACTTATTTTTAAAACCGTTTTAAATTATTCAATATAATATCTATTCGATTAAATCGAAAAAAAATCGTGTTTTTTTAAGACTTAAACACTCCCAAATTATCATTTTAAAATTACCTTTGACATAAAAGGCGAAAACGCTGCCGCCATTATGGTCTGCGAGTATAAATTATCTGTGACATTATGACAATTAAGTTTTGTTTACTACATTTCCCATTTAAATTTTTATTAAAAACCATGATTTCTTAATCTCTTTAATATTCACACCGAAAATATTTTGACGGCCTCCGTGGCGCAGTGGTATGCGCGGTGGATTTACAAGACGGAGGTCCTGGGTTCGATCCCCGGCTGGGCAGATTGAGATTTTCTTAATTTGTCCAGGTCTGGCTGGTGGGAGGCTTCGGCCGTGGCTAGTTACCACCCTACCGGCAAAGACGTACCGCCAAGCGATTTAGCGTTCCGGTACGATGCCGTGTAGAAACCGAAAGGGGTGTGGATTTTCATCCTCCTCCTAACAAGTTAGCCCGCTTCCATCTTAGACTGCATCATCACTTACCATCAGGTGAGATTGTAGTCAAGGGCTAACTTGTAAAGAATAAAAAAAAAAAAGTATAGTATGTAATTACCTACTATATCTGCATTGAACAGGATTCCTGGAAAACTGAATTTAAGCACCTAAATCGGCTTAAAGCATAAAATCGGGCATTCACTAATTCGACTAAAACTATGACATCACGAAATGAACGAAGTGTTTTTGGCGTATGGAAAAGTAGATTAAATAAGCAATAATTTTGTACTTGAGTTTCCAAAGTAATTTTAAACTATTTTTTTTGATAATTTGTGTATCTCAAGTACTTTTTACAAGTACTATGCGAAATGTTTAAATTATTTTGATATGAGTATTTTTCACTACCTATATCTCTGAATTAAGGATGAGTATAGCTAATTATTCTTTCATTTCCTTTTTGGATTCGAAAGGTAAAAATTACGAGTAGGATAAATATTTTGTAATGCGTTCGCTATAAGCCAATAAGAGGCTGAATTATTATGAAAAATTCTATAAATTGTCCAACAATTTCCCGAATGTATAAATTGTGAGTAGACAATACAGACCTAGATCTTTAAGAGGTTAAAGTAGGTATTCGTCGTCATCAACCCATATTCGACTCACTGCTGAGCTCGAGTCTCCTCTCAGAATGAGAGGGGTTAGGCCAATAGTCCACCACGCTGGCCCAATGCGGATTGGCAGACTTCACACACTCAGAGAATTAGGAAAATTCTCTGGTATGCAGGTTTCCTCACGATGTTTTCCTTCACCAATTGAGACAGGTGATATTTAATTTCTTAAAATGCACACAACTGAAAAGTTGGAGGTGCATGCCTCGGACCGGATACGAACCCACACCCTCCGGAATCGGAGGCAGAGGTCATATCCACTGGGCTATCACGGCTCTAAGTAGGTATTACATGGTAATAAATCAAGAAATGAAACCTACTATATGAACTAGGAGTTCGCAAGCTTCATGTTTAGAATTCAAAGATTCCGATAACATTGTATACAAACAGGTTTTAGGCTTTCGTGCCTCAGCTTAGGGTAGAAGCACACTTGCAAGATGCCACAGAACATTACCCGCGGGGCAGGGCGTAACTACCGCTGTATCAGCCATATCAATGATACGGGGCCCCCGGAATACAGGGGCCCCTTACGCATCGATATAAATCGTTAGATGGGCGCCTCCATACTAAAGAACGCACAATTTTATGTCATTACCCAAAGACGTGCACGCACATCTTATCTTAGCATATAACAAGTGCATGCTGTGAGTGGACGTGGAGTTAAAAAAAATATTTACTGGTTTTTTTTTATTTTAATCCCTTAATTATGCCTTCGTGTTCATTTTGAAAGTGTAAAAACACACGCATGAATAAAGAGAAATGTGTTACGAGTGATAACGTTCTCAATGTGCGAAACCAATGACAATATCGCGACGCTTTGAGGTACAACTAACGATCTACTATCGATGCCCTTACGTGTAAAAGCAAAAGATAGGAAAATTGAACTCTCACTTAATTCCTAGCTTAAGCGTGCGTTGAAATGTTGGAAACATCCTACATAACATTGTCATTTATTATAACATATTTATTTTAAGCGAGCATTTTTGTTTCTTTGTAAGAAATCTTTATACCCTTCATTAATTGCCCCCCCCCCCCCACTAATTTTGATACAGTGGCCCTCTGAGGCACGCTACGCCACTGCCGCTGGAAAATTGTTTTCATAGGTAGTTTCACTATCAGCCCGTGGGCAGCCGCAGCAGGACCGCTCAGGATCAGGTTCAAATTAAGTTTTTTAAGAAATTCTTAACTTTTATTAATTGATATCGATATATTTCGGACCCTTATTCTATGTACTACACGAAATTAATATTATATATATTCAAATTGATATGAGTCAACTACCCTAATCCCTATTTTGTATTTTAAGATTTTTAATCCTTCTTTAAGGACTCTTTATTTGTATACACCTAAAGAGTCCTTCAAGAAGAAAATACAATAACAAAGAAACTTTTGAAAGCCTCGATAGGTAAGAGCGGTTGGACTCATCACCGAGGGGTGGTGGTTCAATCCTCACCCCGTTGGTCTATTGTCGTACCCACTCCTAGCACAGTCTTTCCCGGCTAGTTGGAGGGGAATATTGGTTATATTATAAAAAATATGGCAAATTTAAAAAAAAAAAAAACTTAATCTTGTGTCGCACATGTGGCCGGGGCATTATACTGCGTGACTCGGCGGGAGCCTCCCGCAAGTATTAAACGAGTTTGCAGAAATAAAGTATCAAAATGCAGGCGCGCCGCGCCGCAGCGATGCAGTCTTTTTTTTTAACTATCCCTATTATTGGATCCCTCCGACAATCTGTGCAGTCAACTGTAATAATCGATTCACAACAAATAACCGACACTTTTTTGTGTCGTTCTGCGCTTTTTTCTCTGATATCATAATCAGTAATTATGTTTGGCCGACTGAGCTTCGCTTGGTGTCTTTAATAATTGACTTTACACGGAATATAAACATTTTTGTTGATCCAATTGTTATCTAAATTAAGCGTATTTTATGTCATGTAAAGTCTCGTAAAATAGGGTTTATTATAATAGTTCCTACATCAAGAACTGCTGGCCTTTTCACTAATTTGGTCTTAATTGACAACCTGTTAAAATAGACATCGAATCAACTAAGAAATGTCATTAGGCACCGGATGCCACTTGTTACATAGAATCTCATTTCGTACAGGTATGTCAATTAACATACGTCAAAGTTAGTGAATTTGCCTGCTGATACGAGTGTGTTGTCTATGTATTATGGGGCACGGTATACTCCGCGCCACGAAACAAGTCTCGTAGACGCGGTGCTAATGTCTTAATGACGCTCATTGTGTCATCGCCGCGTTTCAACGACTTGCTTTACGGACGGCTTCAGTGTGCTCGTGGCGTTCGAGCCGTCCACATATCTTGTTGTCTAATTCTTTATGGGTTACTTGGGATAGGCGGGGAGAGTGACTTGAAGTGGAAAAGGGGAGTGTTTGTTAACAGTCAAAGGCGCCTTTAACCCAACACATGACGTTCACAAGTGCGTGACTCCATTCTCTGCCATTCTAGAGTCTTATTTTGGTTACAGTTTGATTTGTTAATTAAGTTGTCCTGACAAATATTGTGAATCATAACCTTTGTTCGACATTAGTTTTCTTTTTTGTAATCACTTCTGAGTCTGCTAAAAACTGTCATTTTTGTAATGGCGGTCTAGTTGTCATTTGTGTATTTGTCTAATTGTCAAGTCGAGGAACTAGGCAATATGTATATATCAATCTGCTGCTATTTAATGCACCGTTAGTCTATATAAAATTCTACATTCTTATTTACGAGCTGGTAAAAATATTTTGAAGTGGTCTAATTATCGAATTATATCTACAAGTAATTTTGGATGTACCCTCTTCACAGGATATTTAATTAAGATTACAAAAGAGGTAGATGAAGAGGCCCCTCTTGCCAATCAGCAATTACCTCAATACCATATTGCCGGGACACCTCGCAAACCTATGTCACGTTGAAGGGTTTTATTGGATTGGATCTAATAGCATCTCTACTGATTTGTAAAAGCGAAGCAAAATTTGTTGGTGTTTAATGATTGATTTTTCATTATTCATCACACTAATATTATAAAGGCGAATGTTATGTGAGTGTGTATGTTTGTTCCTCCTTTGTGCTTCGGCTACTGAAGTGATTTGGCTGAAATTTGGAATGGGAATAGATTTTACTCTGGATTAACATATATACTGTTCATTTTGGAAAAATCCATGGTTCCCGCGGGATTTGTGAATAACTGAATTCCACGCGGACGAAATTGCAAGCGTCCGCTAGTTAAAAATAATTCTCGTTTTTCTCCTACGACTAGGTTCGGTCGTAGCTATGCCATCCGTAGCCACCTTATTGGCAAGGCTATTTAGCGTTCCAGTATTATGCTATGTAGAATCCGTAAGAAGTATGGACACATCTATACTTATAATAAATCTGTGAAGAGGTCATGAAATATATTTCCAAAATAACTATCGGGGGTGATTAGTTATCGATACTGATGCCAAAAATGCAATCAGTAAAATTTTTGTTTCTCTGTCTGTATGTTCGTTATAGGGACAAAAACTACTCGACGGATTTTAACGAGACTTAGCACAATTATTCTTCATACTCCAGGGCAGCTAAAACTATACTTTTCATCACGCTACGATGAATAGGAGCAGAGCAGTGAAGGGAAATGTTGGGAAAACGGGAAAAGTTAATCCATTTTTACAGCGATACCACTGTAAGGGCTGGATTAAAGAGGTCTAAGGGCGGACGAAGTCGCGGGCGTCCGCTAGTACATACCTACAAGGTATGGATAGAACTAGATGTATACCTTCGAAGTTAGCTCGCTATATTCTTAGACTTTTTTTTTCAAATTTTTTAGACTTTTGACGACCTCCGTGGCGTGGAGGCTTTGGCCGTGGCTAGCTACCACCCTACCGACAAACGATTTTTTTTTGATTGAACGCGCTAATTTCAGGAACTACTAGACCGATTTGAAAAATTCTTTCAGTGTTAGATAACCCATTTATCGAGGACGGCTATAGGCTATATATTATCCCCGTATTCCTACGGGAACGTGAACCACGCGGATGAAACCGCGCGGCGATAGCTAGTTTTATATAAATTAAATTAAAACATTACTCGTAATTAAATATGTATGTATTTGTGTTTGAGAAATATGTCCCTCAAAATGCTTGCAAAATATATTATGCGAATATGGCGTTGACACAGACATAGAAAAGAAATCCGCATGCCGAGGTCGAGTGCACTCATCAGTACAAGTTGCACGTCTATACAACACAAGATATACACACATATATACACAGCAAGTCGCTTGTTGCGTGGTGTAAGTGAGTCAGCCTTACTTAATAAATGTATGTACTTAGTCACACTAATCACACTAATATTACTTACTAGCGGAGTAGCGGACGATCGCGATTTCGTCCGCCCTTACACCTCTTTTATCCAACCCTTACAGTAGTATCGCTGTAAAAATGGAGTAACTTCTCCCGTTTTCCCAACTTTTCCCTTCACTGCTCTGCTCCTATTGATCATAGTGTGCCCAGGACTATGAAGAGTAATTGTGAAAGTTTCGTTAAAATCCGTCGAGTAGTTTTTGTTTCTGTAACGAACATACAGGCAGACAGACAGACAAAAATTTTACTGATTGCACTTTTGGCATCAGTATCGATCACTAATCACCCCCTAATAGTTATTTTGGAAATAAATTTCATGTACAGAATTGACCTCTCTACAGATTTATTTTAAGTACCTATACCTATATGTAGATAAAGGCGAAAGTTTGTGTAAAGTGTGCAAGTATGTTTGTTCCTCCTTTACGCTGCGGCTACTGAAGCGATTTGGCTGAAATTTGGAATGGAAATAGATTTTATTCTGGATTATCACAAAGGCTACTTCTCATCCCGGAAAAATCCATAGATCCCGCGTGATTTGTGAAACGCGGACGAAGTTTTATTTTTATTTTAGAAAATATATGGGTAATATATTATCAAACTACTGGTAAATTAAATAAAAATTCAATTATTTCAAGTAGGCTTAGTTTACAAGCACTTTTGAAACGTCAAGTTTGACTATATGTAGAGACTCGACCACCGGTTCAGTTCAGGTTCTGTTGAGAAGAGCCGGCAAAAAACTCAGCAGTTGCTCTTTTTTATGTAGGTACACAATTATAATTTTACTACTTGTGTAAAGCTGATCCAATGGCCTCCAAGCGTCCTTATAATTATTTTCATCTCTCGTTTATAGCGTTTTCTTCCTATAGTGAAATTGCCGTAGGCTCCTTATTAGAATCGAAGGAATTGGGCAAGCGCAAAAGCTCTGACTGTCGAGGCCTGAGCATTGCTTTGTTGGACATGCTAGGAATAGGAACACTTCATATAATGCTCCGCCATGCATTTGTCAATTTGAGGTATGGGTGCTAATGTGTCTGTATTATTACAGACAACCCTGCCCTTCAGAGAGCCGTAATAGCCCAGGGTATATGACCTCAACCTCCGATTCCGGAGGGTGTGGGTTCAAATTCAGTCCAGGGCATGCATCTCCAACTTTTTAGTTGTGTGCATTTTAAGAAATTAAATATGACGTGTCTCAAACGGTGAAGGAAAACATCGTGAGGAAACCTGCATACCTACCACAGAAATTTCTAATTCTCTGCGTGTGTAAAGTCTGCCAATCCGCATTGGGCCAGCGTGGTGGACTATTGGCCTAACCCCTCTCATTCTGAGAGGAGACTCGAGCTCAGCAGTGAGCCGAATATGGGTTGATAATGATGCCCTTCAGATCCAAACCCTAAAAGAAGCTTGGCGTTATTGCTTCCCTATTTAAAAAGTTCTTCTAATAATAATGATTCATTTACTCGTAGCTATGAAAAGAAGAGTCTTGACAGACATACAAGGTTTGTTTTATTATTAAGGTAAGGAACCCTATAAATTAATATTATAAAAATACAGTAGATTATGTACCATTTTTTACGCAAAACCTAGATGATTTAAAGAGCGCCATAACACAAGACGCGTGTTTATTCTCAGGAGAAATTAATTGCGTTGCAGCCTGCGGGGATTTTATTCTAGAAACATCTGCAATTTACATCAGAATACCGATAAAGAAATATAATATAAGATCCTTTAATACAATAGATCGGATAATAGAGTATAATATTTCTAGTTACTCATAATAAATCACTCTTAGATAGATTTTGCCACGGAAAAATTCTGGTTTAAGGCTTAAAGCGGAACAGTATTTCCTGTACCTAAATCTTGTGAAACTAAGATAACTTTGAGGCGGTTTCTATTAAATATAAATAAACTTAAACAATACACATCAATATCTAGCCCCAAAGTAAGCATACAGAGTAGCTTGTGTTATGGGTACTAAGATAGTTGATATTATAATATTAATATACAATTATATACTACATATAAATACTTATATAATGTATAAATACACATAGACACTGGAAAACACCCATGCTCATCACACAAATATTTTCCAGTTGTGGGAATCGAACCCACGGCCGTGGATGCAGAAAGCAGGGTCACTACCCACTGCGCCACGCGGCCGTCATTGTCAATCTATTATTATTGCATAGAGTCTTTTTTTTATTTTTTATTTTGTATAAGCAAGCACTTAGCTGCAATCACGCCTGATGGTAAGAGATGATGCAGCCTATGGTGGAACGCGCTTGCCTAGAAGATGCATAATCACTCTAGAAGATGCCTACAAGATATCCATATTGTAGGTGGTGGGGAAAACAGAAGCTGGGAGAGCATTCCACATCTGCAGTGCGAAGGAAAGAGGAACTAAACCGCTTAGTACGCGTCCGAGGAATTTCGAGGACGTAGCGGTGCAGATCTCTGCGATGCCTAGCAGCCCTGTGGTAGAACGGCGAAGGTGGCACAAGATCGAACAGTTCCTGAGCGCACTCCCGAAATACATCTTGTAGAACACCGATATATAGGCAACCTTTCGGCGATGTTCTAAACTTTGAAGTTTAGAGTAAAAGTTTATAGTGGGTAATAGTTGAAGTTGGAGATGCATGCCCTGGACCGGATTCGAACCTACACCGACTCGAAGGCAGACGTCATAATCATTAAATATCACGTGTCTCAAACGGTGAAGGAAAAACATCACAAGGAAACCTGTATAACTGAGAATTTTCTTAATTCTCTGCGTGTGTGAAATCTGTCAATCCGCATTGGGCTAGCGCGGTGGACTATTATTCTAACATCTCTTATCACCACAGCCATCCACCATTGCTAACTAACTAGCGGACGCCCGCGACTTCGTCGTGGAATTTAGTTTTTTACAAATCCCTCGGAAACCATGGATTTTTTCAGGATAAAAGTAGCCATGTGTTAATTCTGAGTAAAATCTGTTTCCATTCCAAATTTCAGCCAAATCGCTTCAGTGGTAGCGGCGTTAAAGAGTAACAAACATCCAAACAAACTTTCGCGTTTATAATATTAGTAGGATTTTCGAATATTTTTGTACTTTTGTATGGATTTCCAAATAAAAGTTTGAACTGTTAATATATCAGTGCTCAGCTAAAAGAAGGTTTAGACAATACACGAAGGTAGGTACGCGTTTTATGGGGCATGTTGAGGATGCACTTTGCCGGGGTAATTAAAACACACCATAAAGCGAGTGGGTTTGTTAGAAGCACCTTTATGTAGTTTGTATACAGATAATTTTTGCACTGTATAGATACTTCATTTTTTTAAACTATGTTTTACACACATACCATCTATACTTACATATAAAATTTTCTATGTCAAGAAAACTTCGGATAAATCGTAGGTTATATCAATTCTACGATTAAGTGACTTGAATATTTTACAAAAAGTTCAATACATCTATATTAATATTATAAAGCTGAAGAGTTTGTTTGTTTGCTTGAACGCGCTAATCTCTGGAACTACTGGTCCGATTTGTAAAATTCTTTCAGTATTAGATAGCCCATTTATCGAGCAAGGTTATAGGCTATATATTATCTCTGTATTTCTATATAAACGGGAACCGGCTGTAACTTTACAGAATTTACCTATACTTATACCTCTAAACTTTTCGTGTACAAGTTTTGTTTTTGTTGTTTTAGGGCTCTTGGAATTTTCCTCCTGTAGCAATAAATTAACTTAAAGCAATAGGTTCTCAACCTTAATTTTGCCCCCTTTGGATATTTTCCTAATTATTATTTTTATTATAGAAGTTTTCTTCATTCGGTTAATTTTTATAATTAAAAAAAAATTAAATGATTAATTTTTTTTCATTTTTGACTTTGTCTCAAATTTTTCGTCGTATTTTTGTCGGAGAGCCATCCGTGTAGTAGCAGTAAGGTGAAAGGCGCTCAGCATAACAGTCTAGCCAAATATGACGGCGCTCATAGTTATATATATCGTTATATATCGTAGTCGTATATATCGTTTCATCTCAATGCCCTCTAATTTTCTCGAGGTCCTTTCTCAGGAAAGCCCTGAAAATCTCAAATGCCCACAAAAGGCGTTATCAGCAAAATTGAGAACCTATGGTTTATCTAGTCTATGTGTACCAATATACCGAATATAAGTGGCTTTAAACAACAAAAACATGTTGTTTTAAGCCACTTGTTCTCCTCCTTCAGCATGTTAGTGTTACTTTATAGTGTTAAAAGAGCAATAATAAATAAAACAACGTCCTAGAATAAAAAAATATTATTCAGCGTTAAACTATTTATGAGGCTGAGTGTGCTCCCCATACTGCGAGTGTCGGTAAGAGTGTGTTTAGAAATGGGGTAATTATGGCACACACCACTTCTTTTTTACTAACACATAATAATTGTACATGTATTTTACTACTTTTCATTTTGTAAAATGTTGTTTTGGAGCACTTGGAATTTTCCTTACAGCAAAATTAGTGAATTGATAACTAAATTGGACATTATTAAACAGATTTAAGAGGCTGACTGAGATCCCTACTGTTTATGAATGGGGTAATTAAAACACACCATGGGAGTTCTATATTTCATAGTAACAGATATAATACTTAACACTTTAAGATGATCTCTTGATCCAACAGTTAAGCCTTAGCTTAATTGTTGAAAATTCAAAATTCAAAATTCATTTATTTCAAGTAGGCTCAGTTTACAAGCACTTTTGACACGTCAGTTGACTATTTGTAAAGATTCTACCACCGGTTCGGAAGGCAGGTTCTGCTGAGAAGATACCGGCAAGAAACTCAACAGTTGCTCTTTTGAAAAAGTCATACAGTATTACAATTTACATTTGATAACAATTAAATTACAATTTCTTATAGTTTTTGTTCGTAAATATTCGATTTATTCGGAGTTCGAAAATTCCTCAATTTTGGTGGGTACTTTTGTCGCCGATTTTGAGGGTATTCTACAGACTGCCTCACCGCGCTCGGAGCTGTGAGCGCCCTGCCGTCAGTCGCTCGCCAATTGTATTGTCGACCTTTCGCCTATTCGTCGGACATTTTTTCGCTTCCTATTCGCTGCCCGTTTATTCGGAACGGGCGTTCAATTCGGGTGACAATATAATCTTCGGTATTATTTAATATTTGACTTGGTTCGATATCGTAATAAAAAGACAAGGTGTAAAAAGGCCGCGGCCAAGTGGGTGTGCGCGTCAACACGTGTCGGCGTGGGAGCTGGACTCCAGCAGCTGGGCAGCAGCAGATCATCGAAAGGTAGGTGGTTTGTTTGAATTACCCTTCGTATCGGTGATAGGAGCCTGCCCATTAGAATGAAGGAAACATTCGAATAAACTCCTTCCACCAGCACCTTACATTCGTAAAATACAGTCCACTAAAATCACTCCCCGGGGGAATCTCCCCCACATTTATTGGCCTTCGTAGCCAGATATTAAATAAAATAAATAAATAAATAAAATAGCCTTTTATTTTGAACAGCTTTTGGTTACATGAGTGTTGTTTGATTTAATTGATTATATTATGTCCCGCTGTTCAAAGTGTCTTCTGACATAGGCCTCCTCCAGCTGCTTCCACTGCACCCTGTCAGCCGCAACTCTGGTCCAGCGTGGCCCCAGGGTTAGGCGGATGTCGTCCTCCCACCTTCTTATTGGACGTCCACGTTGTCTGGTACTGTCCCTTGGGTACCAGAGTGTCACCTGCTTGCTCCATTTATCGGTTGTGCAGCGCAACATGTGTCCCGTCCAACGCCATTTCAAGAGGTCGATTCTAATGAGAACATCAGCGAGTTTTGTCCTATGTTTTATCTCACTTGAGGTGATCCTGTCCTTTAGTCTTATACCCAAAATACTTCGTTCCATTGCCCTCTGACACTTAGCTAACTTTTCTCTATGTTTTTGTGTCAGGGACCAAGTTTCGCTTCCGTATGTTATACAAGGGAGTATAGACGTATTGAAGGTTTTCCTCTTAATGGACATATTTATTTCTTTGCTTTTCATTATTTCCTTTAGTGACCAGTATTTTCTCCACCCACTAGCAATTCTCTTGTTTACTTCTTTTGACATTTGGTCTATAGGAGCAATTATCTGACCCAAATACACATACTCTTGTACATACTCGAGCTTATTTCCATCCAGAACTATATCAACCTCTTTTGAGTTAGTCATTAGTTTTGTTTTTGCAGTATTCATTAAAAGGCCTACTTCTTTACTTTTACTGGCTAAAGACTGTACCATTATTTGTATTTTATATGGGTCCTCTTCCAGCAAGATGAGATCGTCTGCAAATCTCAAATGATTTAGGCGGCGGCCATTTATATTCAGACCATATTCAGCCCAGTCAAGGCGTTTGAAGATATTCTCCAGCACTGCAGTAAACAAATTTGGTGACAGTGGGTCCCCTTGTCTAACACCTCTGTCTATAGGAAATGGGCTACCTATCGTTTCCAGTTTTATACTTCCTTTGCTTTGTCTGTAAATGTTTTGCATGACATTTATGTAGCAGATGTCCACTCCTTGCTGTTTTAGTGTTGACCAAATGTAGTTGTGATTCAAGCTATCAAATGCTTTAGAGTAGTCTACGAAAATTATATAAACAGGCTTTTGGTACTCTTTGCTCTTTTCTAAAATTTGTTTGATTGTGTGAATATGGTCGATTGTGCTGTAGTTTTTTCTAAATCCAGCCTGCTCTATAGGCTGATTCTCGTTCAGTTGTTGTGCAATTCTTTCTAGGATAACTTTTGCGAAGACTTTGTAGATGTTCGATATCAAGCTTATTGGTCTGTAATTGCTGATGTCTTCCTTAGGTCCTTTTTTGTGCAGAAGAATTATGTGAGATTTACCCCACTGCTCTGGAATCATGCCTGTGCTAAGAATGTCATTGAAAAGTTTTGTTAGAATCGGAGTCAATTCTTCAGCTGTACCTCTTAACAGTTCGTTTGGTATTTTGTCAGGTCCTGGAGCTGTTTCCATTTTTTGGGAATAGATAGCTCTCTGTACTTCTGTCTTGAGTATGGGTGGTATGTCGTTGTTTATATTTGTTGGCTCCGAGTTTATTTCTGAGTCTTCGTCCTTGTCTGCCTTTGAGTAAAGATTTCTGTAATATTCCGTAGCTATTTTCTGAATTTCTTTCCGTTTTGTCTCAAGGCCTGAATTATTGCTTTTCAGTTTGGGAATCCATTCCTTTCCATGGTCCTTTAAATCTTTAAATGCCTTTTTGGTACCGCCTGTTTTTTGAATTGTATATTCTAGTTTTGTTATTCGCTTTAATTTCCTATCTTTCCTCATACTTTCTCGTATCTGTTTACTAAGTATGGCGATGCTTTTTCGGTCTTTGTTTTTCTTTGATATTAGTAATTTTCTTTCTTCCAGTAACATGATTGTTACTGGAAGAAAGAAAATTAGCCAGATATTAAGTTTTCTTTATTCTGTTTAATCGAAACACCCCGCCATACACGTATTTTCTTATATTTTATAACCTAAAATCATTGCAATCGGAATTCGAATGACGCCATACCTACTGTTTCATTCTTTGTTCGTTCTTCGCATTCAAAGTTAAATTATATAGGTCAAGTTCTAGATGATCCATTTATTTCGTTAAAAACTGCATAATATAATAATAATAATTAGTGCCGCGTATATTTCGTTACTCATAAATAATAGGTAATATACTTAACTCATTCTAATAACCTAAGTATTCGTAAAAGTGATAATTTTTATTACGAAGTGAGGTACCTACCTACCTTACCAATTTTCGTTAGTTTCGCCAGTTATTTTATTCGTTTCATTCGTATTATTTTATCTTAAATATATCGTAATTGTTTGTAATTGTTCTTTATACCTACTCGAGGTGTATTGAATTAGTTCATTTTAGTTCGTTTTAGTTTTGAGATTACGTTGAGTGAAGTAAGTTCGATCGGATTCATGTAGCATTTATACCATACGATACGATTACGACTCACGACATTGTTCGAAAATATATTTAATTTTTTCATTTTGTTTTTTTTTTATATTTGAGTTTTTATGTTTTCGTGTAGTAAGCCGTTCCGTAGTGGGCACGGCAGTGAATACGCCAAGTTCGGTAAATAAAAAATATTTTTATTCTTGAACTCTTTTTATTATTTTTTTTTTATTTTTATTTATAGTTTATTAATTATTTTACAATATGACGGAATCAACAGAGCACGCTGCTTTAATGCATCGCAGAGGTTGCATCGAGCGCGAATTGAATACTATAATTGAGTTAGGTATGGAGGTAAACTCAGACGTGAATTCTTATCGAAAATTTATGGTTTCTTGTATGGGACTCGCCCGTATACAGGACCAATTTGAACAAATTCAATCGTCTATTGAAACTTTGGAACTGGAAAGCACAAAAGTTTTGAAACCTGAACATAACAATATTCGTTCGACTTTTAATGACTTAATTAGAGAAATTATGAGTATTAAATTCGGTTTAGAGGAATCTACTTCCGAACCAAAACCGGAAGTAAATCAAAATTTAAATTCAAATTATACTGCAGTAAAATTACCGCCTTTATCGGTACCACCTTTTTCCGGTGAATACAAAGAGTGGAATTCCTTTAGTGATTTGTTCTTATCATTAATCGATCGCAATAAAGATCTTTCAGATGTAGCTAAATTTCAATATTTATTATCGTACGTTCGTGGCGATGCTAGTAAATTGTTAAAAGGAATGTCGATTACCAGTAGTAATTATAGAAAAGCATGGGGCATTTTAGAATATAATTATAAAAATGAACGATTAATAGCAATGCAGCATATGGACGCTTTATATAAACTGCCAAATTTAAATTCACCGTCCGCCTCCGGACTACGCACTATTCTTAGTGGGTTCTTAGAAAACATCGGTGCCTTAGATTCTATGGGTTTCCCTATTGAGGAATGGGACTTCGTGTTATTTCACATGTTGTATAGAAAGTTGGATCAAGATACGCGACTTAATTTTGATAAATCTATTGCAACAAATCAAGTGCCTCGCTTTAGTGAACTCCAAGAATTTTTAAATCGCGAAATAATCGCTTGGGAAAGTTCAAGGTCAACATTACGTTCAACATCACGTTTTGATTCAACGCGTTTTTCAAAAAATCAAGATACGACTCGTGCTAAGTCCTCATTTGTCACTTCTCCTGAATCTAGTACTGCAAGTAGTTTCAAATCAAAATCTGGTAATTCGGTCCAGTCGAATTCGACATGCGTGCTGTGTAAACGTGGTTCGCATTCTTTATTTTCGTGTTATTCGTTCAAGCAGAAAAAACCCTACGACCGTTTTAGATTCGCAAAAGAAAATGGTCTCTGTTTGAAATGTCTTAAGCCCATGCATGATCTTACAGACACATGCGCAAAAATTCGTTGTTCAGTGTGTGATGCTTCTCATCATTGTTCCATGTTACATTTCGCAAATAATTCAAAAACTACATCTGAAGATCTATCGAAATCGGAACTACCCTCAAATGAGTCAACGAATGTCGTCTCTTTGTATTCGACAGATGTCACTTCAAATCACAGTATGGTCTTAATTTCAACTGCTGTAATTTTAATTCGCGATTCATCAGGCAAATTTATTCGTGCTCGAGCTCTTGTCGATCCAGGTTCTGAAGCTTCTTTTATTACTGAAGATCTGGTTACTCGTCTTGGTTTAACTCGTCGTAAGTTAGGTACACCTATTCAAGGAATCGGTGATTTGACTACTTGTTCAAAGGGATTCGTAACGACCGTAGTTAAATCACACACGGCTTCAGGATTAGAATTTACTCTTCGCGGATTAATTCTAAAAAATATAACATCCGCTAAACCGTCAAACTTTATTGAGACAAAATCGTGGTCTCATATAAAACATTTACAGTTAGCGGATCCAAATTTCAATTCGCCTTCATCTGTTGACATCTTGCTCGGAGGAGATGTCTATGATGATATTTTCGTCGGAGAAATTATTCGTGGGCCTATTGGTACACCAATAGCCATTTCTAGTTCGCTTGGTTGGCTTCTTATCGGAAAAGTTGACCTTAAATTCGTTCGTAATCATGATTCGCATAAAATGATTTCGTCTTTCGTCGTCTCAGATCAAGAAAGCAGTCTTGATAATTTAATTCGTAAATTTTGGGAAATAGAGTCTGTTCCAGAACAAGTAGTCCTATCGCCTGATGATCAGCGATGTGAAGAAATATTCGTTCAGTCTCACAAGCGCTTGACATGTGGTAGGTTCATCGTATCACTTCCATTTCGGGAAGGGGAACCATCACTTGGTGAATCGCGTTCGATAGCAATGAAACGCTTACTTTCGATGGAGCGTCGTTTTGCTCGCGATGATCAGTTTCGTAATTTATATTTCGATTTTATGGAAGATTATCTTAAATCTGGCCATATGGAACTTGTTCAAAGTGATATTCGACAGCCCCACTACTTCATACCTCACCATGGAGTTGTGAGGCCTTCTAGCTCAACCACTAAACTGAGGGTTGTTTTCGATGCATCGGCTGCGACTCACCAAGGATCGTTAAATGATACTCAACTGATAGGTCCGAAGTTGCAGAACGATGTTGGAAAACTGCTTTGTGGATTTCGTTTTCATAAAGTCGCCTTTACTGCTGATATACGTCAAATGTATAGACAAATTCTCGTAGATGAAAAACATCAAAATTATCAGCTAATATTATGGCGTACAGACACTTCCGTTGAGCCTCAAGTTTTTAGACTGAAAACAGTGACTTACGGGCTCTCGTCGTCACCGTTTTTAGCGATTCGTGTTCTTCAGCAACTAGATATCGATCATCAATCCGAATTTCCGGAAGCTGCTGAAGTTCTTCGTCACGCTACTTATATGGACGATGTTTTAAGTGGTTCTGATTCGGTGGAATCCGCTATTCATCTCCAAAATCAACTTTTTGAACTTCTAAAAAAAGGTGGATTTGAACTTCGTAAGTGGTGCTCGAACAGCCCCTTGTTTTTACTACGTCTTTCTGATGAAGTAAGGGAGGTGGAGTCTTCAACAGTTTCCCTTGATGAAGACAGTTCGACTAAAGTTTTAGGCCTAGCGTGGCAGCCCTTGAAGGATGTGTTTGTATATCACGTAGAGCCTCTGCACGACAAAGTAACAAAACGTGTAATTTTGTCCGAAATTGCTCGCATTTTTGATCCTGTCGGGTTTCTAAGTCCAGTCATTGTTGCTGCCAAGATTCTTATTCAAGAACTTTGGTTAGCAGGCGTTGACTGGGATGCAGAGGTTCCAATTCACATTCAACGTAAGTGGCTTCGTATAGTTTCAGAATTTCCAAAACTATCCACCATCCACATTCCTCGTTTCGTTCCATCTTCGACTGATTGTTGTGTTGAGCTTAATGGATTTTGTGATAGCTCAGAAGCTGCTTACGCATCATTTATATATATTAGAGTTGTACATCCAGATCAAAATGTATCTGTTCATATTTTAGCAGGCAAATCTCGTGTAGCTCCTTTGAAAAGATTGTCTTTGCCTAGGTTAGAACTATGCGCTGCAAATTTCTTACCTTCGTTATTTACATTTATTCGTAAGTCGATAAAGTCCAAGGTGCCAATCGCTCGGGAGGTACCTTGGACCGATTCAAGCTTCGTTTTATGTTCGTTACGGGCTGCTCCCTATAACTGGTCTACTTATGTAGCAAATCGCGTCGTTTCGATTCTTAATATAGTGTCTCCAGATAAATGGAGACACGTTCGTTTATTTGAGAACCCAGCGGATTTCGCGTCGGAAATTAAAATTTACAAACTGTGGTGGTTCGGACCACAGAGGTTTTCGCGTTGGCAGTTAATGCAAAATTTAATCCAAATTCACTGGAAGCAATGGCACATCCAATACTTGCATACGTTTCGAAAGCGAAGTAAATGGACTGAGAACATCGAGAATCTTCAAATCAGTACACTAATTCATATAAACTATCCAAACGTACCTCCATTTCAATGGAAGTTAGGCCGGGTTCATAAAGTGAATTCTAAAGATGGTGTCATTCGTTCCGTCACTGTTAAAACTGAATACGGTTTCTTGAAACGACCAGTTCATAGGTTGTCTCCGTTACCTAGATTCAGATTAATTCCATTACTTTTCTTTATTTAGCTTCATAGTTTTATATTCATATTCATTCTTATTTCGTTTTCTTATATAACTCAGTTTCTATTTTTATATAATCATTTTCATTTTATTTTTTTTCTCTCTTTCTCCAATTTCATTCATTATTAAGCTGGGTTAAAATTCCATTTTAACGGTGGGCGGTGTTCGTAAATATTCGATTTATTCGGAGTTCGAAAATTCCTCAATTTTGGTGGGTACTTTTGTCGCCGATTTTGAGGGTATTCTACAGACTGCCTCACCGCGCTCGGAGCTGTGAGCGCCCTGCCGTCAGTCGCTCGCCAATTGTATTGTCGACCTTTCGCCTATTCGTCGGACATTTTTTCGCTTCCTATTCGCTGCCCGTTTATTCGGAACGGGCGTTCAATTCGGGTGACAATATAATCTTCGGTATTATTTAATATTTGACTTGGTTCGATATCGTAATAAAAAGACAAGGTGTAAAAAGGCCGCGGCCAAGTGGGTGTGCGCGTCAACACGTGTCGGCGTGGGAGCTGGACTCCAGCAGCTGGGCAGCAGCAGATCATCGAAAGGTAGGTGGTTTGTTTGAATTACCCTTCGTATCGGTGATAGGAGCCTGCCCATTAGAATGAAGGAAACATTCGAATAAACTCCTTCCACCAGCACCTTACATTCGTAAAATACAGTCCACTAAAATCACTCCCCGGGGGAATCTCCCCCACAGTTTTATTTCCTGTGTGAAGGTGGAAGCTGATCCAATGGCCTCCAAGCACCTTTGTCGTTAAGGAACTCATCAATAGTGTAGTAACCTCGACTAAGTACCTAACCTAGACTTATCTAATTTTATAACATTTGGTAATGAAAACTCAATACATTTAGTTGAACCCTGTGGGACGCCCATTGTGTTAGAAAAACCGCGAGACTTTGAATCATTTATGCATACCTTTTGTGTTCTATCACTAAGAGTAAGTGTTCTATCACTAAGTTGGGTAAGGAGTTGGATACAGCAGGCAGCTTAGAACATACAGGCTGCGATTCTTGAGACGGCGCGTATTGTAAGGAGGTTCCTCACTCTGGAGCCCTGACCACCTGGTTGCTTGGGCACTCAAATGTGTGCACAGCGGGAGGTTTTAATAGTGTTTATATTAAATTATATAAATGAGAGACTATACAAATAATATTGGCACATATAGGTAAGTACTTTGCTACATCTTATTTACCTAACCTAGGTAGTATTCTTTGTTTTGAGGCCTGTTGTATGTCATTTTACGGCACTAAGAAATATCCTCCTGCAGCAATGTAATGGCGTTACAGACCAGGACATTGACCCGATCTGGCATATTCGATTTTTCAAAAAAAAAAAAATCAATATGGCGGCCAGTTACCAACATCCATACAAAAAAGTTCGAACCTCGAACGCAGATAAATCTGTGCGGCAATGCTACACAGACATTTTTTATGGAATCAATTAACTCGTGATATCGGTTTTATCTCAATGTAAAATTAATGGTTTCGCTTAGTTGTCTAAGGGTTAAGATAAAATCAAGTTAAAAACAAAATTAAGTTATAGTAAAAATAAACAACGCATCATCATCATCATCATAATTATCAGCTGATGGACTTCCACTGCCGGACATAGGCCTCTTGCATGGACCTCCAAGCACAACGGTCTCGAGCCGCCAGCATCCAGCGGTTTCCTGCAATCCGCTTGATGTCCTCGGTCCACCTAGTGGGGGGTCGTCCAACACTGCGCTTTCTGGTGCGGGGTCGCCATTCCAGCAAACAACGGATACAGAGAAAGTTTTAGGTAGTTATTCTGTTTTTCGGAAAACTTTGACACCAACAGAGCAGATTTTTAATTATTTATCATCACAGAATAAAGAATGATACAGAAAGAGTCTATACAAGCAGCGCGGTAAGGCCTGTGAAACCATAATGCTAGCCACAAACGGTCAATTATTCTCACGTTTCTCTAGCACCCACGACTATAATTGATCGTATGTTGGTCACTGCGTACATGACTTGTATAATATGCCTCGTGGGTACTGCCGTGTGCTTTTCAGAAACGTGAGAATAATTGACTGTTTGTGGCTAGCTAAAAAAAACAAATGTCACGCGTCTCTGACATCCGCATAAAAAACATTTATAATTTTTTTTTTCAAAAATGCCCCGGCCAAATTACGCCATCCGAATCGAAGACAGACGTTATTTCCACTGGGCTAGCACAGTTCTATAAATAAATGAATGAAATAGTGGATGATGAAAACAAACATGAAAAAAATTGCAATGATTCACTGAGTTCCTCCACTCACTGTAAGTTCATTTACCTAACATCGCATGTGAAACGTGTTAGAAAACATCAGAATAATTAAAAACTCGAGACGTGTTTTTGTCACTAGAATACCACAATGTCTGGATCTAGTGAGGAATACCCATACGCTTTGCAATTCAATCATTCTTCATGATTAATTGAATTCAAATTACCTGGTTGATTGAATTGCATGCATTGCAACGGCATTTACAATAACGGAAAATCTCTTTGATCAAGTGGTCTGATCTTTTCTTGTTTTGGATTACATAGTCAGAGAGTTGGTGGATATTTTTAACGTGACGTCTTATAATTCGATGGAGCCTGCACACTCGAAAAAAGATGACGTCATGCGTCGTTCCCTCGCTCTAGGGTTGCCAACCTTTTTTACAAGAAATAAGGTATATCTCGCTCTAGGGTTGCCAACTTTTTTTACAAGAAATAAAATATATTCTGCTCTATGAAGATTATTAAACAGTATTTTAATTAAAATTTTGTTTTGAAAAATAAAAACATTCCATCAGTATTTTCTGACGTTGTCACGTTCAACTATCGTCAGTAAACTGTCTTTACAGACAACCGATTTTTTTTAGTTAAAACTTGGAACACACTATTCTTCATTCCGAAGAGTCGATGAATTACTAATAACACCCATGTTACCTAATAAGTAAGTATGCCTCTCCTGAATATTATACCTGATTTGGATAAGGTTTTCGTTATTAAAATAATAAGGGCGTATCCAAACATAGCGCGGCAGCAACACAAAGTGAAGGTTAAACAAAAGTGATTAATTCGATTTTTTCGGTGGACTCTTACAAAAGTTTTAGTAAGGTTGCTTTCACCTTACAAAAACATGACATGACTTGACTATGACTTACTAACTGCCGCCAACGGACGATGGACTTTATTTGACCAATTTCGCCCTAAGTAATAGGGCAAATTACTTGATAAAAAATATTACTTGATGACTGCTTAAATGTGCTCAAAGCTATATTGACATTTAAAAAAAAACATCCCAGAAATATTCGTGCGCCGCGAGCCTTGACCATTAATAACAGGACTTGCCTCGCTAACCGTTACCCCTCTGGCAAAGATCAAAAATCAATGATCTAACGCGTTTATTAAAACTGTTGCTATAGGACCGATGTTTCATTGTTGTAATCGTTTTCGTCGTGTTAAGAGATCCCTAAAACGTCGGTTTGTGTTTGTAGTTGAATGGCATGAAAAACAGCCAAAAAATTGTATTGCCTTTAGTTAACGATGGAGTAACGTTTCATTTGTAAGTATTTCTACCTTAATTTTTACAAAATTCTAATAAAAACAGTTTCTAAAAAGAATCGATTCTTTTAACGGAACAGCAAAAAATCGATCAATTAATCTATGTAAATATTCTGTGGATAGTCTAAGCGATGTGTTTGTTAGCCTGTGTAAAAATTACGCGTGTGTGTATTGCGAGTCAAATTTATAGTTGTGTGTAGTGTACGGACACAGAATATATTTAATGGTGTTAAATATTTTCGATGTGTGAGCTTACCTCGTCCCCTTCAAAAAACGACAGAGTTTTTTTGTTGGTGAATTTGGGCGCGAAACAGGTCCATAGTCTAAATAGTCAAAGCCGTCCACACACAGCGCGGCGTGCATCTCACGATTGCCGCGCTAAACACGCCGTGACGAAAACGTCATATAAATCAGTAAAGTAGATTTTAAAAGACACCATTAATTGGACAGATGGTTCAAAAACTGTACCTCTTATTTTTCAATCGGTTAACAGCGCTAGGTTGCTCTTCGTCAAATATCCACCAACCCATATGCAGTGAAATATCGCGACGTAAACACGCGTCTTGCATTACGACGTTTTTTAATTATCTTGGTGTTGTCTAAGTGTACACTTAAGTGCTGAGTGCACTCTCAACCCCACAACGCGTGCTGGAGTTTGTTTTTAATTTTAATACCGACTTTATAAAAGGAGTGTCTCAGTTTGATATGTATTAATTAGGTAAACGAATTATTCGGTAACTCTCGACTTGGACAGAAACTATTAACTTTCTTTAGGTTTCATCATTATCATCATATCAGCCGATGGACGTCCACTGAAGGACATAGGTCTTTTGTAGGGACTTCCAAACATCACGATTCTGAGCCGCTGCTTTCAGCGAATAACTGCGACTCGCTTGATGTCGTCAGTCTACCTGGTGGGGCCGTCGACCTACAATGCGCTTTCTAGTGCAGGGTCGCTATTCCAGCACCTTGGGACCCCAACGTCCATCGGCTCTTTAGGCTCTTTTGGTTTAGTACTAGAAAACTTCTCTGTACTATTATAAAGAGGTAAAGTTTGCGGTGTTGTTGAGGTAATTCTGGATTTACTGAATCGATTTTGAAAATTCATTTACCACTAGGAAGCTACGTCATTTGTGAGTGTCATAGGCTATACTTTATACCCGTATTCTCACAGGAACGGGAACTACGCTAGTAAAACCGCGAGGCGTCGTCTAGTTTAGCATAAATGTAGAAGTAGGCTAACAACTTGACACTTGAGGCAATAAGTTATGAAATATAATCAATTTATATTTCAGAACGAGTAAACAGCGAGGAATTTGGAAAGTTTCTTTTATATGATGTTATTTAAGTGGCAGTTAAAGGAATTTCTCAAAAGCCGACAACGCATCAACAATAACTGCCAGCGTATATCAGGTGACCCGCACGCTCATTTGATCGCCATTATAGCGTCCAAGAAGTGTTCCTTTTTAAAATACATACGAGTATCTCGCCAAAGAACATAGGAGGCGTAATGGGCTCTATACACGCTCAGGATATTAATCTGTTGGTACACGTACTTGTAATTGCGTAGATGCGTGAATACCGTCGATAATTACGTGTATAAAGTCTTATTAAAAACGCACTTCACACGGTTCTATCTAAATGTATCAAAGGTTATAAACCGTTTTTCAGCGTATTTTCGTTTTGATCATCTAAAATAGTTTAAATTTACATCAAAACGTAATGTTTTTCAGTTTTTGGAATGATTTAACATGATTACGATTACGGAATTAAGTAAATACTAGTTTTTCGTTACAGTAACGACTATACTAATTTTACTTTACGTTAAATGACGATAATTATGACATTTTGTTAAAAATAAAATGTTAGATGATTGCAAACACGAAATTACGGTATGGTGATTATTTGAATGGTTAGTATACAGAGTTACATAATAACCCTGCAGGACGAAGCGTCTCATTTAGTATACTTTTTTTTTATTCTTTACAAGTTAGCTCTTGACCACAATCTCACCTGATTGTAATTGATGATGTAATCTAAGATGGTAGCGGGCTAACTTAGGAGTAGGAAGACAATCTACACCCCTTTCGGTTTCGGGCCTTATGAGGGACAGTAATTATCTAATTGAAATCATATGAAGCGCATTATCATTTGCTCGCTTTTATAGCGTTGAAAAAAGTATTTCTTTTTAACATTTATTTTATATCTTGTGAAAGAAAATACGCGGCGAAATGGGTTCTACACACGCTCAGGATCTTAATCTAGTATGCGCAGACATATAATTACGTAGATGCGTCGCTATTACCGGTGTGTTTAGGGTTGCCATGTCGCCGAAATTAAAAGCTGGACAGTCCAGTTTGTTTGGCCTGTGTAAAAAGGCCAGACATTATGGAGGACTAGCGGACGCCCGCGACTTCGTCCGCGTGGAATTCAGTTTTTCACAAATCCCACGGGAATCATGGATTTTCCGGGATGAAAGTAGCCTATGTGTTAATCCAGACTGTAATGTATCTCTACTTCAAATTTCACGTTCGGTTCATTAGTCGCGGCGTGAAAAAGTAACAAACATTCATACCATTAAAATCATCAGGTTTTCACAAATCTCGGGAATCCATAGATGGATGGCAACGTCTAGCGAGGCAGGTCCCTATGTAGTTACTAGTTAGTCTGAGAGACTATGCTATACTATAAAACATAGTGTGCTATATTTTTCCTTGATCTAATTCTATAGATCTTAGTCTAAGCCTCAACTTTTTGGAGATACGTAGATAATTTCATTTCTTATAGAATTAAAACCAGTAATATCAGATCAAATCACGACGAAAGACATTCCTTTCCTTTTTCTTCCTCGTTATTGAAGCATGAAGTTTGAAACTATTAGGTATGCAATCCGTTTTACTGCATTCGATTTAAATAAATGCATAGGATTCCATTAAAAGTTTGATTTATTCTTTTATCTCCCAAGAGGAAAAATTCGCTAGTTTTTGACTGATTTCGGATACTAAGTATTGCATACTTTATAAATGAAAATCAAATAGATAATATTGTTATATTGTAATTGCAATAACATGAATGTCAGAAATAAAAATAAAATTGTTGCACACCAGGTTACAAAAAATTAGTAATTCTTTTAAGGACAATTGCATACATTTTTATAATAAACTACCACATGAAGCTACTGGAATGTCTCTCAAAAAGTTCAAAGTGTTTATTAAACGCAAGCTTTTGGGAAAGGCTTATTATAGTGTTAATGATTATATTAATGATAATAAAGCTTGGTGTTAAACTCTAATATACGACTGTGTGCTTCATCATATCAGCCGATGGACGTCAACTGCAGGACATAGGCCTTTTGTAGGGACTTCAAACATCACGATACTGAGGCACCTGCATCCAGCGAATCCCTGCGACTCGCTTGATGTCGTCAGTCCACCTGGTGGGCGTCGGCCAACACTGCGCTTACTAGTGCGGGGTCGCCATTCCAGCACACCCAACGTCCATCGGCTCTTCGAACTATGTGCCCCGCCCATTACCACTTCAGCTTCGCAACTCGTTGAGCTATGTCGGTGACTTTGGTTCTTCTGCGGATTTCCTCATTTCTGATTCGATCACGCAGAGAAACTGTGTGCTTAGTTTTAAATAAGTTTGTAAAATGGTGGTAAACAAAAAAAAAACCTTTGATGAGTTTGTTGTGAGTTGTGTTTGTGCTCTTCTCGGACCAAGGCGCGTTTGGAACCCTCGTAACTTTAGTTTTAAGTTTTCGAATATTTTTACCACCATTAGATTAAATTAAATTATGACATAATCTTGACCTTTCAAAAGTGCTTGTAAACTAAGCCTAATTGAAATAAATGAATTTTGACTTTGACTATATTCAATTAAATACATATTACTCACGTTTAAGTGCTATCTATATAATAGATACAATTTTAGTACCATACTACTATAAGTATGTATTATTTATATTATTAATATAAACTCACAGGCACAATTATTTACCCACTTTAATATCGTTCGTTATCAACCCATATTCGGCTCACTGCTGAGCTCGAGATTCATCTCAGAATGAGAGGGGTTAGGCCAATAGTATTTTTAGCAGGTTTCCTCACGATGTTTTCCTTCACCGTTTGAGACACGTGAGATTTAATTTCTTAAAATACACACAACTGAAAAGTTGGAGGTGCATGCCCCGGACCGGATTCGAACCCACACCCTCCGGAATCGGAGGCAGAGGTCATATCCCCTGGGCTATCACGGCTCTAATACTTTAATATGTTCGCGTCATATTAAAGAGGGCGGATCATGGGGATGATGACTAGGTTTGAATATATTGATTTTAATGATACGTTCGGGTAAATAAGGTCAATGTTAACTAATTTATACATATAAAGCAAAGATTGACTGGATATTTGCAAAATAAATAAAATTATAATATTTCAAAATCTATTAAAAATATTTTAGCGTAATTAGATGAAAATTCATACAGTTTTACCTTCCTTACATTAAATGTGACATTTTTTAATATTTGAACTATAAACATAAACGCAGAAATAACAAAGATATTAGTAATTTTGTTTAAACGCCCATACAAATCTAACGATCATTAATTGCCTACGACGTCATAAGTTCGTACCATTTTGTATGGGGCGTTTTCCAGGGATCCGCGGCAGCGCCGCAAATCTGACCTTTTAAATCCCTGTAGCTCCGAAAGTAATGATCGCAGATACCCTGTTACTTTTACAAAATTGCTTTACTATTAGCATACTCTTAATTTATATACAATTTAAAAAACTGTCATCATCCCTATTGTACCTCTGAGTATATAAGGCAAACAATTCATAGTACTCCACACGATGCCCTTAGAATGGGGACGTGTGCGCAGTTCTCCAACCGGTTTTGAAGATATATTGCAGTGCATCAACCGATAAACTCTGTAGGTGTAATTTATAGACTTGTACAGCACGATAGGGGTGTCAATTTAAACGATACATTCTTTCTTAATAGGTCCATGTGAATTATCAAAACCAGTTCACGTTTATTTTTACACTTTACTTATCGTTTAGGGTCAATACAGACTAAATGGAAAAAATGCTCGAGCCACCATTCACATAGAATGGCAAGAATATGTTTAAACGACGTGGGCCGCCTGTTTGAAGATCACTTTCGTTTTAGTCTGAAGGGGGATGATGACTAGGTTTGAATATATTGATTTTTATGATACATTCGGGTAAATGTTATGTTAACTAATTTATATATAAAAAGCAATGATTTTCTGGATATTTGCAAAATAAATGAGATTATAAAATTTCAAAATCTATTAAAAATCTTTTATCGTAATTAGATGAGAATTCATACAATTTTAGCTTCCTTACATTAAATGTGTCATTTTTTAATAAATGAACTATAAACATAAACGCACAAATAACAAAGATATTAGTAATTTTGTTTGAACACACATACAAATCTAACGATCATTACATTACCTACGACGTCATTAGTTCGTACCACTTTGTATGGGGCGTTATTCAGGGATCCGCGGCAGCGCCGCAAATATGAGCCTTTGAATACCTGTAGCTCCGAAAGTAATTATCGCAGATACCCTGTTACTTTTACAAAACTGCTTTACTATTAGCATTCTCTTAATTTATATACAATTTAAAAAACTGTCATCATCCCTATTGTCCTTTATGTGGAAAAACATTACCTATACAGAACATTTGATCAATGACCAATCATCATCATCAAGCACTGTTGAGCACGAGTCCCCTCTCAAAATGAGAGTGGTTGGGCCAATAGTCCACCACACACGTAGAGAATTAAGAAAATTCTCAGGTATGCAGGTTTCCTCACGACGTTTTCCCTTTCGTGAAAAGTGGGAGGTGCATGCCCCGGACCGGATTCGAATCTCCGAATAGAAAGCAGAAGTCATATCCACTGGGCTATCACTGCTCTGAATTACCAATAGTTCTCTTTTGTTATACAACTAGGCCAAAACCTATGTTAGACGTGTTTTTTTTATTACATACTGGGTAGGAATCGAAATCAAGTTTCAGATTCATATTTAGCCCAGTTGTGAGCTCTTGAATTTAGATAAATAAACAATAAACAAATTACGGAAAGAAGATTTAATTTGAAGAGCATAATAAGCTTTAATATTAAGAGGCAGCCCTAACAACAGGGGCCAGCTACTTCAGTTTATGAGTTTGATTCGCTAACAAGGTCGAACTGTCTGTTTAGTATTTAAATACGCCAACAACTTGCAAACGCACTATCACTTGAGTAAGGTCATGATTTAAAAAAACTACGAGTAGGTACACTGAGTATAAAAAAGGCTAGTTGACACTTATTTTAAACTAGCTGGCACCGCGCGGATTTTTATAAAATCCGCAGGAACCATGGATTTTTCCGGGATGAAAAGAGTTAGAGTTTCGAGTTAAATTTTTTTCCATTCCAAATTACAGCCAAATCGCTTCACACAAAGGAAGAAGTAACACACAGACGGCCTCCGTGGCGCAGTGGTATGCGCAGTGGACATAGAAGACGGAGGTCCTGGGTTCGATCCCCGGCTGGGCTGATTGAGGTTTTCTTAATTTGTCCAGGTCTGGCTGGTGGGAGGCTTCGGTCGTGGCTAGTTACCACCCTACCGACAAAGACGTACCGCCAAGCGATTTAGCGTTTCGGTACGATGTCGTGTAGAAACCGAAAGGGGTGTGGATTGTCATCCTACTCCTAACAAGTTAGCCCGCTTCCATCTTAGATTGCATCATCACTTACCATCAGGTGAGATTGTAGTCAAGGGCTAACTTGTACAGAATAAAAAAAAAATGCACGCACGCACGCACGCACGCACGCACGCACGCACGCACGCACGCACGCACGCACGCACGCACTCAAGCACACACACACATCATATTCGTCTCTATTACTCGTCAACTCATCATCCACTCCCTTTTACACACATGTCCTCTTTCACACAATTCAGTGTGTGGCCTTCTTCTCCTCTTACGAGTATGTCCATCCACTTATTCCTTCGTTCACTAGGAAACACTAAAAATAGAAAATTAAAATCTTTTAACAAAGCTATTGAACCGACTTCATAATCACAAAATTATAATAAAAAGCACATACGATGTTATTTTTGGCGTTTTAGTTTAATTTTGTGATTTTGAAGCCGGTTCAATTTTTTTGTTTAAAAGATTTTTTCCTTCACCGTTTGAGACACGTGATATTTAATTCCTTAAAACGCACACAACTGAAAAATTGGAAGTGCATGTCCTGGATCAGATTCAATCGAAGGCAGATGTCATATCCACTAAGCTATCTCATTATTATTGTTTTAATTATACAAATTGTACGCATGAGAATGAGAGAAGGATGTATTGATTACTTCCAAACATTTTGTCTTCCAACTGAGACAAATATCTTAGCATTCCATGGATTCACCGTGCTGGTGCCGGGTCCATCGCGTGGCAGAGAGAAGAACTCCGAGCAGAGTCCTGAACTTGTGACTACAGGATGTAGGGTTAAGGAATTCCTTGACGATCGATCAACACTCCTCGTTCTCTGCTCGTGTTGTTCTCCCTGCCTAGCCAAATTTGGTAAGATCCTATTAGAGCAGCTTTGGATACTCGTTCTATTATAGAACTAGCTGCACTTCTAGAGAGGCCAAGGTCTTTAAGCAAGTTATAGAGAGATTTTGCTGGTAATCCTCTCCCACCTACTTCTACGGCGTAGACTAACTACATAGCCAGTTTTAATTCGTTCATTTGTTAGGTCATAATATTTATTCACTTACAATATGTGCGGGCAAGTTCCGAAGAAACAAGCTTGCTCAAACCGGACCTGCTTACGCTTGAAGTCTAGACATACATGGTCATGTTATTTCTTACATCATAGCATTACCTCTGCCTGTATGTATACACTTGTACAAATTATTAATCATCTTGTTTATGTGTAAACAGATATGCCAATAATAAATGAAATAATTATAATGTTGTTGTTGTTGTAAAATTGTTTATTTTTGATATTACGTAATCAGTTTTTTTATCAAATAATTTATGCTATAGACATGTCACTAGCGCGCCGAACTTGAGGTGGAAAAAAGTGGCTAATTGTCTGAATTCCATTTAGACGCATTGTAAACAGCGATAGTAATTAAAACAAATAATACCTAAATATTTTCTTCAATGTCTCTTTGTGTGTTCAGGAAGTGTAAAAACTATAAATACATATGTACATAAATCTATACTTATAACAAAACTGGTCAAATTCTATACATTTATTCGCAATTTGAGATTTTACTTATAACATTTGTAACAACAAACGTTACCGTGGCATAAAAGACGCCAGCGCCATCTAGAGTCTATACTTATAATACGAATTCTGTACATTTTGTACATTCTGTACATTGAAGATATTTTGAAAAATTTGTATTGAGATATATTACAGCATAGATTAACAAAAAATCTATGTGTTAATCTATGCTATAATATATCTCAATACAAATTTTCAGCTAATTCAGTTCAGTAGTCGAGGCGTGAAAAAGTAACAAACATTCATATCATCAAAATCATCAGTTTTCCCAAATTTTCGATAAAAAGTAGCCTATGTGTTTAATCCAGAGTAAAATCTGTTTCCATTCCAAATTTCAGCCAAATCGCTTCAGTAGTATCATCGTTAAAGAGTAACAAACATCCATACAAACTTTCGCGTTTATAATATTAGTAGGAAGTAGGATTTCTATAGATTAGAGCTAAACAGGAGATTTATAGATTTACTAGAGCGAGACAGGTGAATATAACGGAATTTTACACATTGTTGAGCACCACTACCAAGTTAGGCCATCAATATTGGTGGGTACGTTTAGAACAAACTCCCAAAAAACTGATAAGGGGAGGTGGTTGATAGTTGAAAATTGCATTACATAATAGACTATCCGTCTAAAGGTTCATTTACACGTAGCAACTGCTACCGACGACGGCAGTCACCGACTGCAGTTACGGCAGTCAACGACGGTCGTCGGTAGTAGTTGCCAGCTGCCAACGTGCTGCTCGTGTAAATGAACCTTTAGAGTAAGATCCGTACCTATTAGAAACGATCTTCACCCATCTGTTTGTTTGATGATTTGTTTTATATCAAATTTAGTGCGTTGAAAAATATGTTGCGAGTAATACGGGAATAAAATATTGTATGCTCTCAAATAACTTCCTACTGGTGCTTTCTATTGGTATTAGAATTTTGAAAATCGGTTAAGTAGATCCAGAGATTAATTTTCTCATTTTTAGAAAATTGAATATCACGTGTCTCAAACAGTGAAAGAATAACATCGTGAGGTGAACTTAATTCTCTAGGTGTGTGAAGTCTGCCAAACCGCATTGGGTGGTGGACTATTGGCCTAACCCCTCTCATTCTGAGAGGAGACTTGTACTCAACAGCGAGTTGAATATGAGTTCTAATGATGATGAATGAGATCTAGAGATCCCCCTAAAGCACTACAAAAAAATGCCGAATTTAAAAAAGGCCAGTCATAAAATTATTAAAATACATAAATAAAAAAAACATATTCGTCTAACTATATTTTTCAAACTGTACGACTATCAGCTATATAATACAAACATCCATACAAACTTTCACGTTTATAATCCTACTAATATTATAAACGCGAAAGTTTGTATGGATGTTTGGATGTTTGTTACTCTTTAACGCCGCAACTGCTAGACCGATTTTGCTGAAATTTGAAATGAAAATACATTTTACTCTGGATTAACACATAGGCTACTTTTTATCCCGAAAATATCCTTGTATTCACGAGATTTACGAAACCCTTATGATTTTGATGGTATCAGTGTTTGTTACTCTTTCACGCCTCAGCTACTGAACCGAATCGCCTGAATTTCGAAGTAGAGATAGATTATAGTCTGGATTAACACATAGGCTACTTTATATCCCGAAAAAAATCTATGGCTCGGATGGATGGATGAAGTCGCGGGCGTCCGCTAGTATACAATAACTGGTAAAAATAACAAATGTATTTCCGAAATTTAAATTTTCACGTGCCAGATAAAGTTTTTGTTAACGAAGTTATTTAAAGTTAACTAACTGTGTGGGAATCGTGGCGGGTGCATATAATAGGCAAAGCAAGCCACGCACGGTCAATTATTCTGTCAAGTCTGTAGCGCACATAGCGATGTGGGCAGAGATGAGATGAGATGAGAAATATATCGAAATATGGTTTTTCTATTCTCATTTCGTAATCTAAGCTATTCATTCCTACACGTCGTAGGTAATGTTCATTACCACACGGGTAAACCGTTAAATGATTTTTATTAAATTTTCAAGTAGATCTATGTCTACATAAAATCAGGATTCCTTATAAGAGACTAATTTAGGAGGTCACGCCGAGACCTCATCTAGGAGGCCACACCGATAAAAAAATCGAGGAGTCCTTTTTTTTATTCTTTACAAGTTAGCCCTTGACTACAATCTCATCTGATGGTAAGTGATGATGCAGTCTAAGATGGAAGCGGGCTAACTTTTTAGGAGGAGGATGATAATCCACATCAAAGTCAAAGTATTGTATGTCATTGCACGTAATTAGCGTTTGTAGCACTCGTGCTGTCTATTGTGCAATTCGGCTTCGCCTGTTTGCACATGAAACACTCTTGCTACAATGGCCCTCAATACATGACAGTGGCATAAATAACTATATGGGAATTATTTCGATTTTTTCACTGCCCACATATCCCTAAACGCGCTACAGACTTGGCGGCAAATTGACCGTGTGTGGCTGGCGTAATATCTCTGTACTAACACAACGGTCACCGCAGGACAAAGGCCTCACCTATTGAGGATGCAGTAAAGTTGCTTAAAGAAGATATTCTTGCAGTATTTAGCGGCATAACAAAGTAAGGTGCTTAGGAATTTTAGCCAGAATATGCTAAATACAAAGCTGGGTGTTCTTTATTTTATGCTGCTATGTGGCCGGTGCACTGCGTAACTAGAATGCTATACGAGTAGGTAGATATTTACCTAGATTTTATGTTACTTGAAGATAATAATATGTATTTAAGCCATTTTTTCCTTGTATGACATGATAATGTCCAATATTGATTGTACAATACGTTACTTGTTTTTAACCGATTTAAAAAAGGGAGGATTTCCTCAAATCTACACGTATGTTTTTTTTTTTTTTAATTGAACCGATTTCAAAAGCATAAAAATAAACTAAAATGCGATCTTGTGATCACATCGAAGGCGGTGCCAATACATTAAGTAAAGCCTATTAAATCACAAAGTTTTAGGATTTAAAGACAGTTCTTTCCCGTGGTTCTTTCAGAAACGACTTTAATTAATACGTTTTTATTTCTATTATAGCCCAGTGAATGTGACCTCTGCCTCCGATTCCGGAAGGTGTGGGCTCGAATCCGGTCCGGGGCAAGCACCTCAAACTTTTCAGTTGTGTGCATTTTAAGAAATTAAATATCACGTGTCTCAAACGGTGAAGGAAAAACATCGTGACTAAACCTGCATACCAGAGAATTTTCTTATTTCTCTGCGTGTGTGAAGTCTGCCAATCTGCATTGAGCCAGCGTGGTGGACTATTGGCCTAACCTCTCTCATTCTGAGAGAAGACTCGAGCTCAGCAGTGATCCGAAAATGTATACTTGTTTTGTATATTCCTTTATTTATCCCGGTATTCCTTTCGAACTTTAATCCTCAAAGTTCAAGCTCACATCGAATAGGTTGTCTAATAAAATGAGAGATAAATGTATAACAACAAAGAACTCCTATCTCGTATTGTGGAAAAACGACTGTCAGGCCTTAAGGCTCGCAAACAGGCCTTTTATAATGGGGGCCTAAAAACTTATTCTCTAACGGAAACTTCGTAATTTTTCATACGAAGGGGATCGCTTGTGTTGGCCCAAGTCCGCGAACTTTCTAGGGTTGACAACTGTACTACAAAACGTACCATGTGATTTATAGTAGCCCGGGAAGCTAAATCTGTAGTTACTAAAGCGTCATGGGGACCGATTAGATTTAGTAGATTAGATGATAGGAAATATAAATGGTTAAATATACTTTTTTCACTTTCAGCGGTGAGAATAAAAGTGCAGACTTTAAATGTAATTTTGATTACTTCAGCTTGGTGCTGGAATTATCAGAAAACATTAGCGATTATTTTTTGAGATTATTTCCTTCAAAATAAGTAAAAAATTAACCGCGCTTGTGGCTCAGATACTGAAATATAGAGGTTTTATTTTGTAACTTTAGAGACTCCCATACCACCGTTAGTTTTTCGAAATGCACACCTTTTTGCTATCAACTAATCCCCTTTATCCTTATCTGAATTGCTGGATAAGTATTTTTGAAGTTACCTACCAATATAAGAGCTCATACTAGGTGGAGGTACTCAACAACGTGCAAGGTATAGTCTCTTATGTTCAACTGTCGCGCTCGAGTAACTGCAAAAATCCCTTCTTCGGCTCCCCTACTCAACATTAACATTATTATTTCATCATCATCATCATCATAATATCAGCCGATGGACGTCCACTGCAGGACATAGGCCTTTTGTAGGGACTTCCAAACATCACGATACTGAGCCACCTGCATCTAGCCAATCCCTGCAACTCGCTTGATGTCTTCTGTCCTGGTGGGGGGTCTTATTACTCACTTCACTTATTTACATAACATTATTTATGTGCCAAATATTTTGTAATTATTCAATGTTACTTAGGCTAATTAGTAGTTACCTTGCAGAGGGTGAAAGAATTCGAGTGAACTTTCTTACAACCTGACCTTGCTGTGGTAATTTTCGTTTTCTTAGAATATTCATGACATGTTAGCCCCGATTCAGATTTTTATCATATTACAAATATGTACAACCTTATGTCTTTCTCGAGTTTTCCCGTATATTCCCAGAAATATTTATTCGTAATTCGCTAAGCAACGAATGCTGATAGTCAGTTTATTGTCGACATGCAGTGTGTGCGTGTATCTACACATGTGTATGTATGTGTGTGTGTGTGTGAGTCAGTATATTATAGTAGTAGACTATAGTAGATTTTATATTGATGTATCAATACCAATAGAAGTATCCAATGTGATAGCTGCGTTTAAATTCTATCATCAAGTTAAATTGTTCATTTGTTTTTATGTCATGTCGGTCAATTTGAGTTTTTTTCTTAAAAAGGATACCTTTCAGTCTGTCATTATTTAAAAATTAAATTAACGTGTGATTTTAAATCGATGTGTCAATAACAATAGAAGCCTCAATATTCTATCATTAACTTATTCATTTGTTTTTGTTTCATGTCAAACTGAGTTTTTTTTTTTAGTTTAACTTTCATTCTGTCATTAATTAAATATTAATTTAATGTTCGTGATTAAGAAGTCGTATGTCTTCTCGAGACCCATTATGTTACAATCCATTACAGGCCAAAGGCATTAATTTTTTTACCACTGTTATTATACTCTAATTGACTCAAATAAAAACGTTTTGCTGTTTATTAAATTCTCCGGACTGGTTCCAAGGCGAATTGTATCGCATACAATTTGTCAAATATCGCAAAAAAGTAAACTTATCATTTTATGTTAGTTTTTATTTGATTATTTATTTAATGTTGAAATAAGATTATAATTTATAGTCTGTTTTTTAGCCAAATGCCATTGCCATTATGTTGATACCTTTTTGGCAATATATCTTAAGAGTCACGATAAAATAAAGCAAGGTGTCATTTGATACAGAATAAAAACTAAATAATTAAAAAAAAATTAAGTTTCGCCAGCAAAAGTTGCGTATGCGTAAAGTATTTTAAGAAATTAAATATCACGTGAAGGAAGGCGAGGAAACCTGCATACCTGAGAATTTTCTTAATAATTCTCTACGTGTGTGAAGTCTGCAAGCGTCAGTCATCCGTTGGACCAGCGTGGTGGACTATTGCTCTAATTTTGAGAGGAGACTCGTGGTCATCAGTGAGCCGAATGTAGGTTGATAAAATTTAAATTTTTTTAAACAATGCCATTTATTTTAAAAATAGCGGACGCCTGCGACTTCATCCGCGTGGAAATCAATGTAAACTTTCAAGCCCTATTTCACTTCCTTAAGGGTTGTATTTTAAATATTTTGTATTTATTTCATGATTTATGAACACAATTTTAAAACTGTAACTCTAAAACTTAAGGACTTTCTACCCCTGTTTCACCCGCTTCTTAATTTATTTTCGCAATAAAAACTATCCTATAACCTTCTCCGTATTATGGTCTTAAGGCGTGCCAAGTGTCATTTGAATTCATTCAGTAGTTTCAGCGTGATGCCCGAATAACAAAAAAACACGGACAAAAAATCGAAAAAAAAAAAATTTAACTTCAGTATCGATTATTTAATGCCCCACAACAAAAATTTTCAAAATATCTTCAATGTACAGAATTGGACCTGCTACAGTTTTATTATAAGTATAGATAAAGATATAGATAGATAACTTATTTTAACTTTTATTTTACTTCGTGTATCGTATCTATCAAAGTTATAACATTCGGAAAGACTGTCAGCCCTAGAAACTTTTCCCAAGTTATTTGTTGGGTCATGAATCTTAAGACTAGGGTTTACCTTCGGTAATGGCCGGACGGAGAATGAATATAAATAACATTCGTTTAGGAGATTTTATCTTTCGTCTCTATTTTAGCAGAATATCCGTCAATCTCTATTTGAATCCAAAATACCTAATAATTTAATGTGCATAATATATTTTTAAAATACTTAGACTGTAAAAAACTCATATACAGTGAAAGCTCCTCATTCACGCTTCCTTTATTCACGTTTTCACTAATCGCGGATTAAAAAATTGCGTCCCAATTCCTATATTCGCGGCTAATTATTTCGTTATATCTGACTGACGAAACTGACGTATAATCTGCAAATTTAAACTTTAACTTGCAAATACCTATTGCCTAAATTGCGAATGGATATTTTAAGAATGCCACTGTTTAAAATCACTCTGAATAAGCTTTTAAAAAATGTCGAGCAAGAAAAATTTTCAAAATTCTTCAAACCATTGTCTAAGACTGACGATAATAGTTAATCAATAACTTCAATTAATTGTTTTTTCTTTATTTTTTTGTCACCCAAGAACGTATCTCTTATAATCACATATAAAATACCATTCCATATTCACGATTTCTGTATTCGCGACACATTTAGAGAACGTATCCCCCGCGAATAATGAGCTTTTACTGTATCTAACGTAAATGCTTGAATCTTCCTTACAAGGTTTCTGAATGTGAATAATTGTGGACAATGTGAAAATTTGTAGCGATAGTCGTTTTAGTCTTTATTAGCTAGCTTATTTTAAACTAAACCTCATGAATCGATGTTTGATTGTAGGACCGAGAGTCATCGAACTATTTCATCATATCAGCCAATGGACGTCCACTGCAGGACATAGGCCTTTTGTAGGGACTTCCAAACATCACGATACTGAGCCATCTCCATCCAGCGAATCCCTGCGACTCGCTTGATGTCGTCAGTCCATCTGGTGGGGGGTCGGCCAACACTGCGCTTACTAGTGCGGGGTCGCCATTCCAGCACTTTGGGACCCCAACGTCCATCGGCTCTTCGAACTATGTGCCCCGCCCATTGCCACTTCAGCTTCGCAACTCGTTGAGCTATGTCTGTGACTTTGGTTCTTCTGCGGATCTCCTCATTTCTGATTCGATCACGCAGAGATACTCCTAACATAGCTCGTTCCATCGCCCGCTGTGTGACTCTGAGCCTTCTTATCAGGCCCATAGTTAGCGACCAAGTCTCGGAACCATAGGTCATCACTGGCAACACGCACTGTTCGAAGACTTTTGTCTTCAGGCACTGAGGAATTTCGGACGAAACAATGTCGCGAAGTTTTCCGAATGCGCCCAGCCGAACTATTTAATTACTATTATTTCTGTATTTAAATAGAATTTTTAAATGGGTGTACAGCCTGAAATGAAGACATTATTATTATATGATAAATGAATACTTTTTTGTAAAATTCAGTATTAAACATTTAGCTAATTACACTCTGGACCTTCAAGACCAAAAACTTAAATAAAATAAAATAGGTTTTACATGCTCGGGTAGCAAAGATGAAAACAAACAACTTACTCGACTCATAAAGCTCGTTCATAATTATTAAAGGCAGGAAAATACATTTTGAATAAAAAGCTTTCTTGTCGCCAAAGAGAGATTTTCTCCGCGCAAAGTTCTGAGTGCCCTGCAAGGAGAGCTGCTTACTTGTAAGTGGGAATCGCTGACATTTCTTGTGCTTTACGTGGAAAATTGTTCAAAGATTTATTTCTACAAACCGATCCGACAGACATTTAGTAGAGGATCCGAATTACAAACGATCTTCACTGATATTTTTAGGGTTCCGTACCTCAAATAGAAAAACCAGCCAAGTGCGTGTCGGGCCACGCGCTGTTTATGGTAGGGTGAGTTCTCAGGGTAGGCAGGGCATTTCAGCATGTGGCGTGCACATGGTTTTTAACTAGGGTATGCACTGTTGGTACAACGTGGAAAATTCCTATCACTATACAGGTTCGTAATGAGTTCTCAGGGTAGGCAGGGCATTTCAGCATGTGGCGTGCACAGGGTATTTAACTAGGGTATGCACTGTTGGTGCAACATGGACAATTCCTATCAGTATACTGCTTCGTAATGATTTCTCAGAGTAGGCATGGTATTTCAGCATGTGGCTTTCACAGGGTTTTTAACTAGGGTATGCACTGTTGGTACAACATGGAAAATTTCTATCACTATACAGGTTCGTAATGAGTTCTCAGAGTAGGCATGACATTTAAGCATGTGGCGTTCACAGGGTTTTTGACTAGGGTATGCACTGTTGGTACAACATGGAAAATTCCTATCACTATACAGGTTCGTAATGAGTTCTCAGAGTAGGCAGAGCATTTTAGCATCTATGGTGAGCACGCCATTTAGTGGCGTGCATAGGGTTTTAACTAGGGTATGCAAATTGGTACAACATGGAAAATTCCTATCACTATACAGGTTTGTAAAGAGTTCTCAGAGTAGGCAGAGCATTTTAGCATCTATGGTGTGCACGTATCGACAACTCCGGAGGGGAACCCCTGTTTGTGGGAGGCACCCCGAAGGTGTGTGCGATCCAAAAAGGTTAAAGTTAAGCACTCGTAAATATCGTGAATAATTGTTTATTGCATTCACCCATTGTATGTAAATTATATAGTTCGATAGGTTACTGCGACTTTCTTTTGGTGTAGAGTGAATAATCATAATTACCGGGGCCGACGGCTTAACGTGCTCTAAGATGCACAGGTATAATGACAGGCGTCCACTGATCCGCATCGTACGTATCGGACGCATCGGCTCAAACGGTTTTTAGTATTCTTTGTATAGAAAGTCATACAAGTGCGTCGAATGGATTTTATCCACTGTAAAATTAGAAATCAAAGTTTAATGCGATGCGCCCTATACGATGCGGATCAGTGGACGCCTGCCATAAAACCTCTGAGTTTCCACCTCCGTGCTGAGAATCGTACTAATATTATAAACGCGAAAGTTTGTATGGATGTTTGGATGTATGTTTGTTTGGATGTTTGTTACTCTTTAACGCCGCTACTACAGAAGTGATTTCGCTGAAATTTGGAATGGAAATAGATTTTACTCTGGATTAACTTTTTACCATGAAAAAATACATGGTTTCCCGAGATTTGCGAAAACTGATGATTTCGAAGATATGAATGTTTGTTACTCTTTCACGCCTCGACTACTTAACCGAATTAGCTGAAATTTTGTATTAAGATATATTATAGCCTGGATTAACACATAGGCTACTTTTTATCTCGGAAAAATCCATGGTTCCCGAGGAATTTGTGTTAAACTAAATTCCACGCGGACGAATTCGCGGGCATCCGCTAGTTTTTGATACTATTACTATTACTAATAATTTCTTAAGAGAATGTAATACTCCGAGCTCTACAGCCTTACCAGGAATCGAACGAGACAGATCAGAGACAAAACTTCAGCTTATATAAAATGGCGAAGGTCTAGCCACTACAGGCTATTAGTCCAATAACCACAATGTGTGAACATGACACGATAATTGAGATATTTATCTTTTATGCATAAAAATAAAGAATTTGTTTTTGTCCATAATGGTTCAAGGAAAAACAGAATTAACATTTTTTGCCTTGTAACGAGCTGTACAATTAGCATTTTAACTAGGTATTAACTATGAGACGCCGGCGATTTCGTCCACTTGAAAATCTCTGACCTTTTTAACTGCAAACAATAGGGTAGTTGACTCATCTCAAATTTAGTCTAAACAATATTAATTTCGTATAGATTAAGGCTTCGAAATATATCTCTGGACGTCCACTGCAGGACATAGGCTTTTTGTAGGGACTTCCAAACATCACGATACTGAGCCACCTGCATCCAGCGAATCCCTGCGACTCGCTTTATGTCGTCACTCCACCTGGTGGGGGTCGACCAACACTGCGCTTTCTAGTGCAGGGTAATATCGATATGAATTAATATAAAATGTCAAAAAAGCTACCGTCTATTTTGTGATGTCACTATGCTACTTGATGATGTCACTAGAGGATTATACGCCAGACTAAGGCATGTCCAATTTTTTGCTTCTCTCAGTCTTGTTAATAATATACAGTTCAGTGTTTACGTGACATCATGACACAGATAATATATCCATCATGCGACGTTTTGGCTCGTATTGTCAAAATACATATCTTTTTTTGTATAGTAACATACCTACATATTTAAAAAAAAATGATAAGTATTTTTTTTTCAATCTAGTTGAACGATAGTGAACAGTTTAAGACTCTTTTCAAAAAAAGTGTCAACTAGCCTATTCCAACACTTTGACGTCAATAATGAAAATTCACACCCCTTTCGGTTTCTACACGACATCGTACCGGATCGCTAAATCGCTTGGCGGTAAGTATTTGTCGGTAGGGTAACTAGCCATGGCTGAAGCCTCCCACCAGTCAGACCTGGTTCAATTAAGAAAACCTCAATCGGCCCAGCCGGGGATCAAACCCCGGATCTCCGTCTTGTAAATTCACCGCGCATGCCACTGCGCCAAGGAGGTCATCAATCACCGGACATACCAAGCAGTTATATTTATATGTATTGTAATAAAACTGTTAAGACAACAAACAAACACTTAAATCTTTTTTATTTGTACTCGTATAGACACGTTAAAACGGTTGAGGTCGTTGCCCTCTCAATAATCGTTTTTGTGGAACATAGCAGAAGCATCTGGGCGTAAAAAAACCGTGCAAAAAGCTCAACAAGTACAGGGTCTATGCCAAAATTAGTCGTTGTAGAGACGAGGTAAAGTTATTTAGTATCGAATTTCTTGTCTGAACCTTGTTGAATGTTGGCGACCTTTTAGTACGTTGACACTAAAAAAATACCTCAGATTTATCTACTAAATACGGATTTCGATTTCTAACGGCGGGTAAGGTAAAACCTAATCATTATTCATCAATCCTACTAATATTATAAACGCGAAAGGAGATGGTCCATTTCAGGTTCACTCTTGTACCCCGTATCATTAAAATTTAAAAAAATACAAGGAATTTATTAAAATTTATTAAAGTGAATAAATCTAACTAAATAAATAAAATGAAAACCCAAGTTTTTTATATCAAGATGGCGCCCATAGAGCAACTATGACATGACAGTTGACAGCAAACGTCAAATCGATTAATGCATTGAAAATGTCATCTATCCGCCATTAATTCCCTTATTAATGTCGCATTTCTTGGTAGATAATGAATATTATTTCGAAAGAATTAAAGTAAATTCGTAGATTTGTGTAATCAAAAATAGTTAAAAAAAATATCTTCTTTCCAGGGTACAATGACTGGACCTGGGCTCCATACAATTTTGGACCATCTCCTTTGTGTGGATGTTTGTTACTCTTTAACGCTGCAACTACGGCTCATACATGTAGTATAAGATTTATCATATCATCAAAATTCTCCTAAAACTAGGTATTATATTAGTAAAAATTGTACAATTAATATTTAAATTAAAACCCAAACAAGTCAGTAAATAAACAAAAATGCAATTAAATCTTTTCCAAAGTCGTCTTATTGACGCGATTCCCGTTCGCGATTCGCTTTAACACGTATCTTATCAGATTACGTAAAGACGGAAATAGGTGGAGATAGGGAATTGGTGATAAAATATAGAGGACAAGGGTCTCCGTAAGTTAGAGTGCTCTAGCCTCTAGATAAGTGCAGAATGAGTGGGGCACAAACTCGAATGAGTGCGGCACAAACTGGAATGAGTGCAAAACACATCCCAACACAATTTTCGTATTAGCCCTTCAATGGTCGTCGCCTCCTAGTCGCACCAACTTTATACTTTTATTGAATTTGTACGTTAAGTAAACTTGGTTTGAGTGAATTGGATTCCGTGTAGATTTGCGGCATCATTGATATTCTAAGGGTAAAAATAGGATTTCGATGTCTACCTTTTTTTTGTCGTGGGGAAACCCACATAGATATCATCGCAGTACGGGTTCGTTTGTAACCAAAAAACGTAAAAAATAACCGTATTAAAAAAAAACCCTCCTCATCCTGACGGCCTCCGGGCGCAGCGGTAAGCGCGGTGGATTTACAAGTCGGAGGCTTGGTTTCGACCCTTGGCTGGGCTGATTGAGGTTTCAGTCCAGGTCTGGCTTCGGAGGCTTCGGCCGTGGCTGGTTACAAAGCTGAAAATTGGCAGGGAGGTAGTTTATAGTTAATAGGTATCTACTAAGAACGTATTTTGCGATAGGGCTGGATTAAAAAGGCCGAAGGGCGGACGAAGTCGCGAGTGTCCGCTGGTACTCGTATTTTAATATTAGTACCTACAGATATTTATTTTAGTGGGAATTTTTATTTAAATAAGTATGATAAAATAAATAATGACTAATAAAAATGGTAACACCTCGCTCACCACAGAGCAACAAGAATTTCCTTTTATTTCGCAACACCCTGTATCCGCAGGCCCTTTTAATCTTTTTTCAGGAGAGCGTATTTTGGTCAAACTTTTTCGTACAGCCCTAAGTAAAGAAAGTTGGCTAATGTGCTTTTTATAAAGCGAATTGTTGCGAAATTACTTTTGGATATAGGCCGCGTTTGGTAAATTGTTTATCAAAATGTCTGTACACAGAATTTTTATCCGCGCCAATAGCTTTTTTACAAGCACATATGATGGATTGATATGTTTGATATGTTGTTGCTAGTTATTATATACAGTTGCTGTTACTATAGTGTCTGTGCTTTTACGGGTCTTGAAGTTCTTTGGCCACATCTCCAGAAATTTTGATTCAATTAAGCGGTTGGTAGTGCAGGGGCAAGTTCAAGGCAGAGGCCGATCTCCAACCCGCTGGACGGATTTGGTTAAGGCTGCTACTCAGTCATCTTTGGTGGAGTATACACAAAATGCAGCCAACCGCCAAAAGTGGAGGAGTATTGCAAAGAAGGAGTCGCTCATCGCTGCAACCACGACCACTCTGCCAAGAGTGTACGATTAAGAGTAGTAGTACTATAGTAGAAATTAGTAGTCTGAGATGGATATGACGTCGCGCGACTTATTTCCGTAAAGAGGCAGGAGTTAGAGAGGGGTAGCCGTCAGGCGGGAACGACTGGCGATATAAGGCGCTCGCCTTAGGTGTAGCTCTAAGTGTCGTGGTGTTCGATCTATCAACACCTTTTGTTGTGACTTAAGTGAAAAGGGGAGTATTACTTAACTGTCAAACACGTCTTTAACCCTACATACAACGATCACAAGTTCGTGACTCCACTTAAGGTCATTATCTTCCATTCTAGGGATTATTTTGATTACAGTTTGATTTGTTAATTAAGTTGGCCTGAAAAATATTGTGAATTTTGTTCGACAAAGCTTCACAATATTTATAATTCACAATATTTATAAAAAAAAAACTACTGTGATTGGTTCATTTCTTTTCTATTACAGATATATTTTAAATATGACCAATATTCCCATTCTCTTTTAAGTAGTCGGAAAAGACCGTGTTAGGACCACTCCTATGACGGTCTTTTCCTAGTAGAGTCGTACCCACGTACGACAATAGTACATCAGGCGCCGTATTCCGAAAACTGAAGATCTATGTTGCAGTTATACTGTTAGGGTGGATTTATATTTGGCTGACGTGTCACCACGTGTCGTGTCATGACGTGATGGCAAGTGTTTACATTAATATGTTCTGACGCATCAGGACAATGTTTTGAATCAATACAGCCGCAGCTCTTGAAGACAGCGTCACAACACAGCACTGCCGCGTAAGCACATAAAGGCGGATTTATATTTGTCTGACGTGTCGTGTCGTGACGCGTCATAACAGAATCGGTATTATAAATTCTATGGCATATGGTAACGTTTGCATTTATATGTTCTTATGTGCTGTATACAAAATGTATGATACCGATTCTGTTCTGATGAATCACAACACGGCACGTCAGTTAAATATAAATCCGGCTTTAATCTGAAATATCGAGATGGCGTCGTTTTAGCTTCCCCGCAACCGCTCTGACACGAACCGGGATCTGATCTGATGCGACACACCAGAAGCTATCACGACATGTCACAACACATAAGTGTTGCCATACAAAATGTGTCATACCGATTCTTTTCTGATACGTCACGACACAACACGTCAGACAAAAAATAATTCCGCCTTTAGGCACACTGTATTATCATAATAACAGCCGATGGACGTCCACTGCTGGACATTGGCCTTTTGTAGGGACTTCCAAACATCACGATACTGAGCCGCCTGCATTCAGCGAATCCCTGCGACTCGCTTGATGTCGTCAGTCCACCTGGTGGGGGGACGACCAACACTGCGCTTTCTATTGCGGGGTCGTCATTCCAGCACCTTGGGACCCCAATGTCACTGTATATACGCCCTGAATAATCTCCTGTTGCTTTAACGCCCCGTTAATTACGATATGCGTAGTGCACAAATGTGGCGTGTCATTTTATACTCGTACTAGTGACTCATTAGATGAATTGAGGACATAAATATAAATAGTCATGTACTGATGCACTGCGTACGCGTGACCGGCCAGAGTTAACGTTTAAAATAATTGTTTGTAGTAATAACTGCCTAGTCGGTACAGTTATGTTCCTTCGCTTCACGAGGTCTGGGGTTCGAGTCCTAGGCCGGGCTATGGAACAATATAAAACAAAACAATATATTAATGATAAAATCTTTTTAACAAAAAAGATGCATTACATACGGTCGATAGAAAGGACGTAGGTACGATGTTATTTTTTCTTTTCAGAGTATGTAATGCACCTTCGAAGTTTGTTAATTTTTTTTTATTAAAAAAATTTTTCTGTTTTTAGTAAAATAATTTTCAAAATCGGTTCATAATGACCGTAAACGCCACAGTATTAATAATTCAAAATTGGTTAGTAAAATGATGAAGAGATAATAAACCTCCTCCTTTATTTTAAGTCGGTTATAAATAAACATCTGATGCGTCAGGTTATAGTACTCGTGCGTGCACATCTAAACTCTGAATGCATTTCGATACGTCATAAACGTACATGTCAGATAAGTGTAAATCCACCTTTACACACAGCTACGAACGATCAAATTCGAACTGAAATTCCGTTTTCGGTAAACAAACAATTCCGATATCTGTAAAGTGTCGCTATAGAAAACACTTTTGCAGGTTCGGTGCCACACATTGTCCGTGTGTCACGATACATACATTTTAGGAAACGTCGATTTTGCTGCGAGGTCCGCCATAGTTTGCAATTGGTTACGAAAAATAATAAAAAAATCTTTTTTTATTATTTAAAAGGTACTAGCTAGGTAAGGCCTAGGTACGAGCAAACAATGTCAATGACAAAGCAACACACTTTGTATATCGGAAATCAGTGACGAAAAAATCTATTAAATAAGACTTGTTTTTAGAGAGAGCCGTGATAGCCAAGTGGATATGACCTCTGCCTCCGATTCCGGAGTGTGGGTTCGAATCCGGTCCAGGGCTTGCACCTCTAACTTTAGATATCACGTGTCTCAAACGGTGAAGGAAAAACATCGTGAGGAAACGTGCATACCAGAGAATTTTCTTAATTCTCTGCGTGTGTGAAGTCTGCCAATCCGCATTAGGCCAGCGTGGTGGACTAAGGCCTAACCCCTGTCATTTTGAGAATACTATGGGATTAATAATGATGATGATAATGAGTGGAGTTGGTCTAGTGATTAGCTTTTGGCCCCATCAGGCGATGCTTCTGCGTTCGCCCAAACCTCCCGGTGACGCCGCTGAGGTCCTATTAAGGAGCCTACGGTAACCCTGGAGACATATTCCGTTACGATGTTTTGGATAACTCGCAAATGCGAGCTTCGAATTCACATCTGTCTTTCTCTTTCTATAGTATCGTGTTAGACAGAGAGAGCTAAAGGTGACTTCGAAACTCGCACTTTCGAGTTATACAAAACATCGTTACAGAATAGCCCTGCTGATCTGCTCCGTGTGAGATTCGATAAGTTTTACCTCGACCCTCCGCCTCGCGTAATTAATGGACGTCCCTAATTAATACATAGCCCTTCGGCGGTCGGAAAAAAGAGTAAACAACGAGTTGGCTCGCTTAGTGTTGGCAAACATCGAGTACTTATTGCGCGATAAAACAATTTATCATCGATACACGAGTACTGGTCATTGGACGGGTAAGTACTTACACGTTATTGCGTATTTATAGTCGTATACAATTGAATGTAAATTACTTTGTGCATTATATTTTTATATTTATTTACATGCATAATATGAAAATATAAAAAAAAAACATGAAGTAAGTAGGTATAGTACTATATTGAAAATCTGCCTCTTTGGTCTCGTGGTTAGCTGGTCGGAATCCCAGGTCTCAGGCCAACAAAAAAAATACGTTATTGGGATTTTTCTTACAAGAAAAAAATCTTAACAACAGCCTGGAATTTGGGTGTTGCCGGTCACAGATTAAAGAATAATAGCTAGATAAAGCATACGGAACTCGGCAGGGATGCAGCCATTCCAAATACAAATTAAAAAACGAATACATTCTCGAGTCAGTAGGACACGAACGCATCAGTGATTTTCAATATTATTCAAGTATAATGGAGTTAAATATTTTAAAAACTGTTTAATAATAATAATAATAATAATAAAGCTTTATTTTTCCCATTTAGACATTACTTAACAATATCTTAAAACTATTTTATATAGACTAGTTAAAAATAAAATAGTTAAAAACTGTTTACAAAAACTAAAGAAAAATGGAGTATTATTTTATAGGTAATAATTGATTATTAGTCTATTATGAAATTAATTTACGTAATTGTTGTTAGTGTTAAATCAAGTATGTATATGCGGATGTCAAGGACGCGTGAAGTTTGTTTTTTTTTTAAGGTTTTCACCGTCCTACTACTACGCTGCTTGTATTTGCTCATTCTGTATTATTCTTTATTCTGTGTTGGCGGTGTTTAAAAATATTATTATTATTGTTTTATATATATGCACATCGTATTTAGTTTATGCACACTTACTAGTTAGTGTTTCTATAGTCTTGTCATTAATATTTCAATAGGCTTATGAGATTTCAACGGGAGTTCACTAAACAAGTAGGTAACAAGGTTATGATACCACTTCACAAACAAAAAGCGGCTCTTTCTGCAGCGCCCTCAATAGGCTCGAAGTGAATGAAATGTCACGACTCGACTCTCGATAGTGTGAATTTCGAACTAATCTGAATGCAAGTGTTCCAATTTTAAATGTCAGTTTTAAAAATGGAACGCTACATCGAAGTGTTCTTTTTTTTAACCAACTACTGTGAAGAGGCGAAGGTTATGATTTAAGTAGTCTATGTTCAATTGTTTTCTGTTCTTTTTTCATTTTTTTCAAATTAAGTGAAGTTTATTGATAAACAAAAATTCTTACGATTATTGTTAAAAAGTGAATATCTAAAACCGTTTCTCGTACAAAGGGAGTTAGTTTATAGTTATTAGACGTCTGCTAAGAATGAATTAGGTGCCAAGACCGGATTAAGGGCAGACGAAGACGCGGGCGTCCGCTAGTTTGTCATGATAGTCAAAGCCTCGCGGTTTCACCAGCGTAGTTTCCTTTCCGATAATTTAGCCTATGAGACTCAAAAATAAAGTGACTTTCTAGCGGTATGCGAAATTTTCATAATCTGTTTACTATATCCAGAGATTACTCCTTCAATACCACAAACTTTACCTCTATAAATTGGTGCAACGTGCCTACCTAGATGCATTATTCACTCTTGTCATAAAGATATTGGAAGCCGGTTCCATATCTTTGCAGTGCGTATACAGAATGACGAAACAAACAACTTAGTAAAGCCGGATTTACATTTGTCTGACGTTTCGTGTCGTGACGAATCAGAACAGAATCGGTATCACACATTTTAAATGCGGCACATCAGAAGCCATCACGACATGTCAGCGCCGAGACGTCGTTGACTGCAGTCGACTGCGGTCGTCGGTAGAGTCGCCGCTCGTGTAAATGAACCCTAAGTGTAAACGCGTCACGACACGACACGTTAGACAAATATAAATCCGGCTTAAGTGTCCAAGGGATATCAACTACGTGGCGGTGGAGATCCCTGCTACTCGTATGTCTAGCTGTCCTATGATAGAACATTGAAGGAGAAATATGATCATACGTACATATGTACGGAGAGTGATATAGTCTGTGCTTGTATTGCTATCGTTCTAATAGGTATTAGATTTACAAATAGGCTTACGTTACGACACTGTGTGCTAGGGGTCTTATTCAGACTCCATTCCCCTCATGATTGTCCTTTAGACAATGTAAACAAATTTTGTATTAATGTTTGTGTACCTACCTATATTTATTTTTTTACATTTTCATTCCCTTTTATATTTATTATCGTACGATAATTTAATCATGTTTCGCAGGATAAAATTTTAATTTTAAATTACGAAAACGGCTTTAAAGCAGGCATAGTGTGAGGCCGTCATTTTGAAAGGGACACATCCCGATTATTTTCGTTTTAATTAAAAAGAAATACGTGATTGAGGACCTATAGGTATCAACAGTATTTGGTCAGTTTTAATAATATTCAGTTATATAAATTAATGATTTGGACGGTAAACCTAATTACAGCGGTAGTATAATTAGGTTATAATTAACTTTACAACGTGTTACGAACGATAAAACAGTGATTTTAATTCGTTCCAGTGATGAAATTCGAACACTGTTTATAGCTTTATTGAAACTTCGAATTATATATAGCTGCCAACTGTCCTGTTTGTTGTCATAATGAATTTCGGTAAAGTCGGATCTTATCAAACCTCCTCCTCATCATCATCATCATCATCACCATCAACAGCCTCAGATTCAGATCAATTATCTTCTACAGGGCCTACCTCGCTAGAGATAGTAGGTAGCAAAAATAAGTGATTATTACATATCGTGTTCAAACATATCTATAGAATCGATGTTGCATTGTGTTAAAATTACACGTGTATGTATTATAATTTTAAAATTACAGTTGTGTGTAGTGTAAGGACACAGGATATATTTATTGGTGTTAAATATTATCGATGTGTGAGTTTACCTCCCCATCCTCCAAAAACAACAGACAATTTTGTTGGTGAATTTGAGTGCTATCTGGTCTGAGTTAACAGTCAATGGACGTCCATGGCTGGATACAGGCCTCTTGCATGGACTATCACTAACTCAAAAGTGTCGATAGACCGTTTGAATTCGGCGTATATGGATCGGATCTTATGCTGCACAGAATGCTCTACGCGATGCCGCACGTACTGCCGCGATTGCCTCCTCCATCTTGCTCTGTCCATCCATGCTATTAGTATTTGGAGCCCCTGGAGGTCAAAGAAAAGACATAAGCATTGCTCGACTGTTCCATTTATTAATTAGTAAAAAATATAGTAAACAGAATTGACTTGATTTTACATCTATACTAACTAATATTATAAAGCTGAAGAATGAGTTTGTTTGCGCTAATATCGGGAAGTACTAGTCCGATTTGAAAAAAAATTTCAGTGTTAGATAGCCCATTTATCGAGGAAGGCTACAGGCTATATATTATCCCCGTATTCCTACGGAACCGGGAACCATGCGGGTGAAACCGCGTGGCGTCAGCTAGTTATACATATAGGCGAGCGCTTGCCTGCAATCATGCTTGACAGTAAGCAATGATGCATATGGTGGAACGCGCTTGCCTAGAAGATTCACTTTTAATTATACCTACATATGTTGTAGGTGGTCAGATCAGCTAGGCTATTCTGTAACGATATTCTTATATACGAATTCACCTCTAACTCTCTCTGTTTAACACGATACTATAGAATGAGAAAGATAGCGGTGAATTCGAAACTCGCACATGCGAGTTATACAAAACATACTTAGAGCGAGGCCCCATTAGTGCGTTGCGCTGCGTTGCGTCGTCGCAGCGTCGTCGCTGCGTCGTTTTCCATACATTTTTTATGACATGCCCCATTAGACCGTTGCGTCGTCGCGCGCGACGTTTCAACGGATCGACGGACAAGAGACTATAGCGGGAGGGAGGGTGATGCGCTGCGTTGTCGGAGCTCCGCTGCGACGACGGACAGTGATGCACTGCTAGAGGAGAAAGCTAGACGAGCGTAACGACATTTTCTATTTTACCATGAGTGAGCAGGATATTGATATAGATTTTCTCATATCCTTGGTCCAAGAAAGACCCATTATATGGGATAAATCACACGAACATTACAGTGATAAATTTCGTAAAGCGAATGAATGGGTAGCTGTTTGTAAAAAAATATTTCAAGATTACGAGGAGTTTGAGGACCAAAAAAAGAACAAAATTGGTGAGTTGTTATTTATTATATTATTTGTAAATTCAATACATAAGTTAATTTATATCTTTTTCAACTGCCATGGTAAAGCCCCTTCTGGACTCATAAAGTAATTAGCAAATTGATCTCTGATAAAATTTTCGGCTAATGATTCTTCATTGCTATGGGGTCTCAATTGTGAGAACCTACTTATTGCCATATTGTCTTGTTGTTTTAACCCATCGTGTTGTATAACAAAATTGTGTAAAACACAACATGCTTTCGCAATATTAATAGTTAAATCATATGACGTATCAATTGGCCTATGTAAAATGCGCCATTTATTTGCCATGATCCCAAATGCACATTCCACGTATCTACGTGCTCTGCTAAGGCGATAATTATAAACTCTTTGTTTCACATTGAGATTGGATCCGCCGTATGGGCGCATAACATGCTTACTTAAACCAAAAGCTTCATCACCGACGAGTACATAAGGGATGGGTGGCTCGTTATTATGATCATTTCCAAGTGGTTGAGGATCAGGCAATGGTAATTCATTTCTCATTAAAATCTTGTACAGTGTCGAATTTCTAAAAATAGTAGAATCACTTTCCTTACCATATGCACCCACGTCGACAAAAACAAACTTATAATTTGAGTCAACAACCGCCAGCAAAACAATTGAAAAATATTTTTTATAATTATAAAACAGAGAGCCACTTTTGTCTGGTTTTATTAAACGTATATGTTTCCCATCAATTGCCCCGAAGCAATGAGGAAAGTTAGCTTTGAGATCAAAATCTAATGCAATATTTTGTAGTTTTTCTACTGTGATCTCTTCTATGTACAGTGGTCGAACATATTTCCATATAGCTTGACAAACTGACGAAATAGTTCTAGAAATTGTTGCTCTTCCACGTTTAAATTTGAAATGCAAGTCGTTTATCGAATTTCCGCTGCCTAAGTACCTGAAATAGAAACACAAAAAAATAAACAGGGTGGCCCATTTAGATTGGTCAGTGTAGACAAGTTAGGTACTTACACATTTTTTTCTTTCTTTGCAGGTAACGAGGTTGTGAAAAAATGGAGAAGCGTGAAGGACAACTTTTTTCGATACGTAAAAAAAATAAAAGAAAACAGTTCGTCTGGATCAGGGGCAAAACAATTGAAGAAATATCATTATTACAATCAGTTGCTGTTTTTGATGAAAGTTGCCCAAAATAAAACTGATAGTAGCCTTGAAATGGTGTCTGAAGAAACGGAACGAAATGAAAACACAGCATCATCTTCTCCATTTCCTACAAAAGAAATGTCCTCGTTACCCCCAGGTCCTTCTCGCTACGTGCCTGCAAGCCGTAAGAGATCAAACCAAGCAATAGATGATTTCGAGGCGCAAGCATTAAAAGCGTTGCAAGAGAAAGAAAACCGCCACTTATCATTTTTCAAAGGAATTTTGCCTTCTTTGGACAGCTTTACGGAATTACAAACTTTGACATTCCAAAGCAAAGTTATAAATATCATTACCGAAATTCGGTTCGGGGAACAGACTCAATCAACAACATGGCAGTCACGCGGATATCAAACTGGACAACAGTATCAAGCAACACCATTGCAGTCACGCGGATATCAAACTGGACAACATGCCCAGTCACCATCGCCATCATCGTATCGAACAGATGAATTCGAAGCTACCTACTCAACCAACACTACGATTAATAATTTTACTGATGATAGTCAAGAAGAAGATTATAACTTTGCTTTGTTACCTAATAGTAATACTTAAATTAAACTGTTTTTAAAGATAATAAATTAATAACTGATTAACATTACGAGTATTATGATATTTGAATTACTTACCTCAATGTAATACCAATCATTTCAATTGGTTCTAAAGGGTTCCTGAATTTGGTATATTGCTTTTTTATATGTGGTTTTAAGGTTTCAACCAAATTATTAAAGCTGGCCACACTCATTCTAAAAAAATTAAAAAATGTATTTTCATCTAATAACAACTCCCTATATTCCTGCATAAAAAACTGACCATCACTATTTCTTAATGCTATCAAAGGAGATATCCAGAATCTTCTATGATTTCTACGTTTATTTCGGCGGTGCCGTAATAAAAGCAACAAAAGAACACGTTTGTATCTATCCATTGCAAAGGCTGAACTGAGACGCAGCTGCGTCGGCGTGCATACCCTCTTGCGTTGCGTTGGCGCAGCGTCAACGCAACACAGGTGTGGCATACAATGCGTTGTTCCGTTGCGATGACGCGACGCAACGCAGCGCAACGCACTAATGGGGCCTCGGCCTTAGAGAATAGCCGTGCTGGAGCGAAGAGCCGAATCGTTTACGGGGTGTCTTATATTGTCATCCTGTCATACATTAATGTTACGTCACAATTATAGTGAAAAATTTGTTCTACGTTTGGAATGTTGTCGACATAATCAGAGTTAAATACATGAATGTACCAAAGAATATTTTTTCTGCACTTGACAATAAAACATAAAAGAAAACCTGATGCACTCCGGAGGCCGGGAAGCTATATACGGCATACAGCGCCATTCCGCAACCTCTGCTAGGGTTGTCAGTTTTTGTCATTTAGAATATTTATAACTGGCTCACTCTGAATTCAGATACTCAAACAGGTTACATTGTTGTTGTGCAAATGTATACGTATAATAAAACTATAGCAGGTCCAATTCTGTACATTGAAGATATTTTGAAAATTTTTGTTGGGGGCATTCGATACTGAAGCTAAAAATATTTTTTTTCGATTTTTTGTCTATCTGTATGTCTGCCCGAGTTTATTTGTTATTAGGGCATCACGCTGATCTTGGCACGGTTTAAGACTATAATACGGAGAAGATTATAGGATACTTTTACTGCAAAAATAAAATAAGAAGGGGGTGAAATAGGGGTTGAAAGTTTGTATGGAAAGACTTTCAGTTTTCGAGTTACAGATTTAAAAATTTGTTCATAAATCATAAAAAAAATACGAAATATAATGTGATTCAAAAATTTTTAAAATTCAACCTCTATAGTGGTGAAATAGGGCTTGAAAGTTTACATTAATTTCCACGCGGACGAAGTCGCGGGCGTTCGCTAGTAAAACTTAAAAGAAAATTTGATGCTCTCTGGAGGCCGGGAAGCTCAAATTAAACCTCTGTTAGGGCTGTCTCGTGTTTTTGTGGTTTAGAATATTTATAACTTGCTTGCTTACTCTGAATTCCGATGCTCAAACGAGTTACCTTGTTAGGCTGTGCAAATGTTTTAAACCCGTGCGGTGAAAATCGATGTGAACTCTCAACGTTTTTTTAACTATTTATATTTTCGCACGTTTTTTATATGTACTAAAAAAATAGTCCATTAATCATTTTACAATAATATAACTCAAAATATGTTTAAAAAAATTTCATAACCATTTTACCGGGGTAGAATCGGGCTAGAATTTATAAAAAATCCTGAATTAAATTATTTTTAGTATTTTTTTTGGTAGTACACATACGAATTTTTACAAATTTAAAAATAAATGACTATGAATTGAATTAATTTAATAAAAATGAATGACTTTTCTACAAACTTTCAATCCTTATTTCACTTCCCTTCTGACTAATTTTCGCAACAAAAAGTATCCTATAACCTACTCCGTATTATGGTCTCAAATCGTGACAAGTTTCATTTGAATTAATTCAGTAGTTTCAGCATGATGCACGGTCAACAAAAAGACGGACAGACTTAAAAAATAAAAAAAATGTATAGTATATAATAATATATAATAATAATAGCTTCAGTATTGTTTATAACTCAACAATTTTTTTTTAAATATCTTAATATTATAAGTATAGATTAATTCGTGAAAAATAATTGTTAATGACTTCAATTAGTGTGTTACAAATACAGAATACGCTTCTGGCGGAATTAATAATATTTATTTGCAACTGTGCCTTGGAATTAAGCCGTGCGTCGGCCCCGGTCATTAACATTAAACTCTGATAGTAACCGTAAAAGAGTAAACATTATAATCCTAAGTCCTAACCTGCATTGGCGGACTTAGGATTACAATTTTAAAGGCAACACGTTGCCTTTAAAATTCTCAATAAAACCTGTCTATAACGTTTAACTTTACTCTTTTAAGATACCTTTTTTTTAGCGATAAGGCCGCCTTTGCATGCTATTTGTAGTTTAAAATCTCTCTTTTTTTTTGTTATTTAGTTTTTTTTTGTACTAAGTACATTGTGTGTAATAGGAATTTCAAATAAAAAAAATTATCCAGGACAGAGCGATGGAAGTTGCAACACGGTTTATTCTATACCGTATTGCATCTTCCATCGCTCTGGATCATATTTATATGCAAAAGACGGTATATAATAAACAGTGACGTGATAATATTCTCCATTTTGTTCTAACTCAAAAAATTTTACTCCTAAGAGTACGAGTGACTATTTAATAGATCCTCGATATTTCAGTCTAGACCTTGAACTGTTGAGCTCTAGAGGATTACCACAATATGCCCCGTCTATTAACTAAAGGTGAGAACTTACGCTAAGTTCTGAGTATAAACGCCTCGGGTCGGTTTAGCCTGCTGCCAACCCTACGTGCGGGTTAGAATAAACAATTAGGCACGGGAACAATTGCAATCAATATACAACTCTTTTGCAATACAATTAGAATCGATTTTTCCGTGTATTCTGGTGTATATTTACGCAACTTTAGTTCCCAAGACCTATAAATTATTAATGAATGACTAACAGACTAAAGGAAAATGTTAGACGGGTCGTTCGTAAATAAATTGTATGAGCGTCGATATTATACAACGTGTTAGGTAAATAGATCAGAACATACAACATCCCGAAACGTACTCATATATTATGATCTTCTAAACACAATTCTGCGTATAAAATTATTAATTTAATAAAAAAAATATTTCATACTAAATTTCAAAATTATATTTTTAAAAATGTGTTGCTGAACCCTAATTGTATTTGAATAGCACCCGTGTGACGTGTACCTAATTGAACTATTTTATTTCAAAGAATTAAATTGATTTGTTACCTTTAAACCCCGCACAGCATGAGGCTTTCTTCAACACATTAAATAACACAGTTTCAACACAATGCCCAGTCACATTAAACTATGAATAATTTTCAATGTTGTATGAACTTATCTTTCATCGTAAATCCTACGAGCTTCTGTTAATATGCCAGTGTTAGCACCAACACACATAATCATGTCACTGTTAGAATAATAATTCATACTTAAAATAATCACTTTACGAAATATTATAAAACTTTACGGCGCTACGGACTAAAATGGTACACATCTAAATGTTATGAAAAACTGTTTGACGGCTTGTGTCAGATTCTTTTTTCATCATATAAATGAACCTTTTCGATCATCTAAAATTCCCTATGTAGAATTGTCATTATCAATGTCAGAATGAAAGTTGTCCATTGTGTTGAGAACTGAGAAATTTTCGTTGTTTACATTTAATTTAATTTGCGTACGGGTCTAAATTCAACTAAGGTGGATTTGATCTGATCTGATTTTCTCATGGCATCCGGTGTAATGTGAACTGTGTCCAGTGTCCGTGTATCTTGTTAGGTACCTACTGTACGAATTCGTAAGTTTTGCCAATAATAATGTAAGAGTCCAATGTCAAAAGCTTAGCTAGGTTTGACACCTCGAGGTTTTAAGCAAATTCTCTAAGTCCTCATATCTTCCTCAGGATTCTGACTAGGAAGCTTGTATTTTTTTAGGCATGTATTACTTCTCCATAACTCCTGGTTGACGGCTTTATAGGTTCCTTACCAGACACCTTGTATAAAGTTGGTGTAAAACTGTGCAGTTAAAATTTCAGTATGTAGCGCTGGTTAGAACTATGACACGCAATGTTGCTAGAGATTCCTTGTTTCCTATGCGACGCTATGGTAATTTTAATAATTGAAATTTCAAGTGCTCATGCAAGAAAAAATGCATCTAATAAAGTGACATAAAGTAAAAGAAAATACTAATATAAACGTTATTTGATTGAGTTATTAGTACTTATCTAATACTAATTGGCTAAATCAAAAATAGGCTAAATAGGTAGTTAGGTACACTAAAAAGAAAATTTAGTTGAAAGTTTACATCGGACAAGAGTTTCACGCGGACGAAGTCGCGGGCGTCGGCTAGTTTATATATACTCGTACATTATAATTTAATATTGTTTATAGGATTCATGTTTTACGACTTTTAAAATCTCTTTTTTTACCTAAGAAAATCCCATTGTAGTTTTTATTGACGAATTCGTAACGATGATTTTACTTTAATTAACCGACTTCCAAAAAACATGACACTGGATTGGCGGTGCCAATCCAGTGTCATGTTTTAATTAAAGCCGTTTCTGAAAGAACCATAAAAATTGTGTAATTTAAACGGCTTGAATTAAAACATCACTGGTTTGGCACCGCCTTCAAACTGATCAGAAGGTAGCACATAGGTAAGATGTTATTTTTTGCTTTTTAGTTTAGGTTAATTTTTGAGTTGGAAGTCGGTTGAATTTTTTTTATTAAATTTTTTTATTTTTATACATTACTATTTGAAGGCTCTATCATATTATTATGAACTCTCGTAACGCGTCATGTTAGCATTTACTCGTAGTCTTTGATGTGACCAGATAAACACTTTGTAACGTTATACAATGTGCTAGTGTGTCTTATGCAGGCTACAGACTTGCAGTTTTAACTATACAATCGAACTGTTCAGTTAAGTAAATCACCCGCGTGTAAGCAAAACTGAGAACTGTTCTATTTCTAATAATTTTGATTTAAGTTTCAGTTAGATAAAACTGTACAGTTAAAACTGAAGGTCTGTAGCCCGCATTTAGAGCATTATTTGTCGATGCACATAATAATTTAAATTTGCAGTTTTAACTGTACAATCGAACTGTTCAGTTTAATTAAATCAGCCGTGTGTAGGCAAAACTGAGAACTGTACAGTATTTCTAATGTTTTTGATTGAAACTTCAATTAGATAAAACTGTAGGTACAGTTAAAATTGAAGGTATGTAGCCCGCATTAGAGCATTATTTGTCGATGCACATAATATGGGCATGTTTTTGCGACTGGGATGCTGGATGCATGTTGGTCTTAATGAATGTCGCGGGCAAATACATTGTATGTATTAACAGTTCAAGGCTATTTTTACATTGGCGTACAAGGTGATAACTTAAATTTTCTCTTATCCAGTGGTCCAGCGCTTCCTACAAACATGAAAACAGTGGCGTAGCGAGGTAACCTAGGGCCCTGATGCAAATGAAAAAATGGACTATAATGTAAAGATGATGATGACGACTATTGATTGATTGGATACAGAAGGTAGTGATTCTTGAGAGGGCGCGTTTTGTAAGGAGATTCCTCACTCTGGAGCCCTGACCGCCGATTGCTTGGGCATTCAAATGCAGCGGGAAGGTTGAATTTTATTTATAATTTTTTATAGTGGTTTATAATTAAAATTAATATATATAACTGTACTTTATATAGAAAATGCAAATATACTATATATAGAAAATGCAGTCCATTATTTACTATTGGAAAATACTGTAAACAAAAAACATAAAGTATAATGTGACGCATGTTTTAAATATACGCAAATATTCAATACTTTACAAAAAGATATTCTCTTGTGTTGTGTTATCAAAGGTTGAAAAATGTCCATCATTTTTTATTAACTTTATAAACATTAATTATACAAAGACTTCTCGGAGGGGTTGAATTTCCATAAAATTATAAAAAGAGGGCGTATATAATAAGTTAAAAATATTTTTGAACTCTCAAGTGTCTTGGACCGTCTTCAAGTTCGAGGCAAAGCACATAATAAACTTCCTCATCGACCGGTATTTAAGTTAACGAGTCATTTACTTAACGATTTATAATTCGAGAACGGCCCCCGATCTTGATGATTTTCGGCTCAGAGATGAATCGATATTCCCAATGGAACGAGATCTACGTGGATTAAAGTGCTGACTGCTGGTACATTAAATGTTATCCTTGATCATTATAATAATACACATTAAAAGACCAAAAAAAAAAAACAAATTAAGTGCAAAAACAAGCAACAGGTAAGGTGTAACGGCGGCCTTATTTGGCCTCTAGCAGTTATTTCTATCATTATTCTATTTTTAAAAGCTTACTTATTTTTTTAGCCGATGGAATTCCACTGCAGGACATAAGCCTTTTGTAGGGACTTGCAAACATCACGATCCAGCAAATTCCTCGACTCGCTTGATCGTCAGTCCACCTGGTGGAGGACTGACGACATCAATCTTTCTAGTGCGCGATCGCCATTCCAGCACTTTGGGAACCCAACGTTCTTCGGCTCTTCGAAATATGTGCCCCGTCTATTGCCACTTCATTTGCGACTTGTTGAGCTATGTCGGTGACTTTGGTTCTTCTGCGGATCTCCTCATTTCTGATTCGATCACGCAAAGATACTTCGAGCATAGCTCGTTCCACTTATTTTTTAAAATCCTAATATATTTAAGAATAGATTAACCTCTGAACCAGCGAGCCAACATTTTTCTAATTTCAATAAAAAACAGTATAACTTTCTTCAAAGTATTTATATTAAATCAAACGTTATATTAATGTAAGTTTTATATGCATTGTTAGAGAAAACACAGAAAACGGAAAATGCAGGCTTCCACTGCAAAATAGATTTAAGGGGATAAAGAAGTTTAATCCAGATTAAAATATTACACAAAATGTTAGCGGGATTTCAACAGAAAATTTTAAAAGAGCTTTTGATAGGTTTAGTTGAGCAATATTAAGAATTTATAGAACTACGGTTATGGAGTAATAGGACTAATAGGACTACGGTACCTACGTACGGTCAGTATTCACAAATATCAAAGTCAAAGTCAAGGTCAAAATTCATTTATTTCAAATAGGCTTAGTTTACAAGCTCTTTCGAAACGGCAGGTAATAATATTAAACTTAAGATAATGGTGATAATAATCATTCGAAAACTTAAAATTAAAGTTAAGAGGGTTCCAAACGCGCCTTGGTCCGAGAAGAGCCCACAAAAAACTCAGCCAAGGTTTTTTTGGATTTGGTAATGGTAATAGATGCCACCAGCCTGCCTGCTATTTTTAACCCACGAAGCAAAAAGAGTGGTGTTATAAGTTTGATGTGTCTGTATGTCTGTCTGTGGCGTCGGAACGAGATAATGTACAACGCAATTTGTAGGACATTGTGGCTATTTAGTTGATATTTTTTTTTTCTCTCATTTATTTATTACTTCTTTTTTTTTAATTTTTAACAATATAAGTATAAAATAAAAAACATTATTAAAAATTTATAAAAAAAAATCACCCACCCGCTGCGGGACATTTGAGTGTCCAAGCAACCGGTGGTCAGGGCTCCAGAGTGAGGAACCTCCTCACAATACGCGCCGTCTCAGGAATCACTGCCTTTTGTATCCGACTCTTGATCCAACAGTTAAGCGAAAGCTTCTTAGGGTGTTGGCCGAAGCTTTTCGCTATAAGACCATTGACTGAAACAACTATCGGAACAATAATAGTTGACTCAACATTCCACATGGCGGTAATCTCGTGAGCAAGGTCCAAGTATTTTGATACTTTTTCCTTTTCGGCTTTAACCAGATTATCGTCATGGGGAACAGTAATATGTTAGTTGATATTAATTAATCTACAGTAAAAAAAAACTGGTTAGTAAAAACTTTTGATAAACTACCCTCCTCCTATTAAAAGTTGTTACTAACCAGCTGTTTTTTCTCACTGATGCTTAATTAATACAACCTAACAGCCACAATGTCCTACAAATTGCGTGGTACATTATCTCGTTCCAAAGCTCATTTCTTATTTCCTGGTAACTCAGTAAGTTACCAGAATCAAGAATTTTCGTATAAAAGTAAATCGTCTCATCGAGATGAAGCTACTTACGTAAAATTAACTTGATAGTAATTAGTTGCAAAAAATATTCTACGGATCGCGGACTATGCTAGACTATGAATTTGGCAGGGAGGTAGTTTATAGCAGGTAGGTATCCGCTAAGAATGGATTTGGCAAAAGGGTCGGATTAAGGAGATCTAAAAGCGGACGAAGTCCCGTGCGCCGCTAGTTCTTACATATTTTCCGGAACACCAGATAGAATCATCGATCAATACTAGTAAGGCACAGTATAAATTAATTGCATTTTTTTGAACGCAATCCTTTGTGTTGACATTAATTAAGTTTATTATTTCGAATAGTGTAATTAGTGCACGCGGGAGCCATGACCTGTATTCAGCTGGTAATTCGCATTGTTACAGCGTGGTTTTCACTGAGGCACTTTCATTAGATCCCACTAGGCATTGCATCGTATAGGCGGAGAGCCAGCGACAGCCAGACCTTCGTCATTTTATAAAAGTTGAAAGTTTGTCAGTTCATGCTTCTACTATAGCTTGGAAAATTCATTCGTAACACTCCCGCGATATCCCACGTGCATAACTTTATACCCGCGCAGTCCTTCCCTCTGCCCCGCGTACGACCTCACACCCACGCAATCCTTTCCCCCCCGTCACTCGCATATCATGGGAGTGTCACCAACGAACTTGCCAAGCTCTATAGATCAGTACCGTAACCAACTATGGAGTTTCGACCATAGTGCCATATGGTAGACATATTTTTTTTTTATATTTTTATCGGCATAATATGATATATATCCTCATTCGCCAGACACTTGGCTTCATGGTTACCCTTCGCTAGAGAACCTTGAAGTTTCAAATTCAATGGTGCTTTTTCGAAAGGTTACCGCTAAGCTAAGTGTCTGGCAATCGGGGATAACATATTTTATACTATACCGATGAAAATATAAAAAAAAATACAATTTACAATAGGACGGTTGAGGGTCTGGATTCTTAAAAACATGGACCTCCCAAAGTCATGACGGTCCAAACTCCATAATTGGCTACTGTACTGGGTAGGAGCTCAGAATACAAACTTTGTATTCCGAGGGTAGGAGCATGAGCTAACAAACTTTCAGATTTTATAAAATGACGAAGGTCTGGCTGTCGCTGGCTCTTAGGCTAGTAGGTAATGCGGCTGTATAAGCTATTTAGTATATTAACAATAGTACTTCTATAGATTGCGGGTTTTGTTTGCATTCAGCTTGGAATTAAAAACGTTGTTTGTTTTAATATACTGTATATTTTTTATTAATTAATTTATGTGTTTTGTTGTCATGTTGGCTCTTTTATGTTTCAAAATTTTGAATGTAATACATAAGCTCGTGATTTTTTAACCGACTTCTAAAAATGGAGGATTTTCAATGATTTTTCATTCCACGTAACTATGTCATTATTAATTAATTTTTGTGTTTTGTTTTCATGTTGAAATTTTGAATGTTATACAAAATAACCTGTTTTTATGCGACATCTAAAAAAAGATGGAGAATTCTCAATCTCAATGCGTATTTTTTTTCCCGTAACTACGTTATTTATTAACCAATTTTGAAAATTATTTTTGCTCCTAGTTTGGTGCCATTAAATTTTCATGAAAATCAATGCAATTATTTGGCTTTTAAACAAAAATAACTGAAATACGTGAAAGAGAATGCACATAGTGTGGCATTTACTGTAATTACTGCAACGGATGATGGAGCTGGAATGCGCGTAAACATATTTAACACTAGCGGACACCCGCGACTTTGCCCGCGTGGAAATCAATGTAAGCTTTCAAGCCCTATTTCACCTCTTTAGAGTTTGAATTTTAAAAATTTTTGAATCCCATTATACTTCGTATTTTTTTTTTGTTTTATGAACAAATTTTTAAAACTGTAATTCTAAAAATGAATGACTTTCCATACAAACTTTCAACCCCTATTTTACCCCCTTTTTATTTTATTTTCGCAATAAAAAGTATCCTATACTCTTTTCCGTATAATGGTCTTAAACCGTGCCGAGTTTCATTTGAATTCATTCAGTAGTTTCAGTGTCATGCCCGAATAACAAAAAGGCACGGACAGACAGACAGACAAACAGACAGACAGACAAAAAGTTTAGAGCGTCTATCTTTTAATTGATTATGAAACACGGCTAAAACTCACGTGAAATTAGGTCGGAAAATGCCCGACTAGTTGGTCCAGTTTGGATCGTGAACGCATGCATGAACCATCTCACGACTAAGGGCCTCGTATGGGTTCGAAACTTGTCGGGCATTCTCCGACCTAATATCACGTGAGTTTTAGCCGTTTTTCATAATCAATTAATATGAATAATACTCACGTCTATCTTTTGTTTCTCGCTTTGTCTCAGAGTCCATGTCAGCACCTCATAGAAATATGGGAAATGCTCGGACTAATCGCATTTAGTAAAAAAATACGTTACTGTTTATTTATAGTTTTTTTTTTTGTTAAAAGTCCCGGTTGTGCAAACTGTGTGACAATGTCAATATACTCATAAGTATTTCATTAAAGTCCTGCGAGCGTATGAGGGCACTCGATTTTGAATTCAATGTTATCAATTGTTTTCATTCTGACCCCGTTCCAGAAACCAATTGTTTTTTTTTTTAAACTGTTTTTATTTATAACTAGCCGACGCCCGTGACTTCGTTTTTTTTTTATTTTGTATAAGCAAGCGCTTAGCTGCAATCACGCTTGATGGTAAGCGATAATGCAGCCTATGGTGGAACGTGCTTGCCTAGAAGATGCCTATTCACTCTCATCTCGTCATCTGTAGCTTGGCAAGTTCTTTGATGACACTCAGAGTGGGAACGTGTGAAATCGATCACGCGGGGCGCAGAGGGAAGGCCTGCGCAAGTATGTAGTCGTGCGAGCGCGACTTCGCTACCCCCCCTCCCGGCCTGCGCGGACCATTGGGAGTGTTACGAACGAATTTGCCAAACTATAGTGTTGTGACCAAGTTATGCTAGAGGAGTGAAGAACATTTTGACAGCTACAACATAGAAAGGACATGTCCCAATTTTGTATGGAGGCTGGGCCTTTATTCCGAGTGTCAAATAAGCAGAACATATATTTTTATCTTAAAAGAACACAAAATATAGGGTTTAAAACCCGCATTTTTTAATTAATTACATAAAATGGTTTTTTTTTTTCATTAGCTGACAACATTAATTAAGAATTTTTATCATGGCTATATGCTTGTAACTCACACCCTGAGAGATTGACAGTGATTTTCGCGTAGTAGCGTTCGTATATGGCGTTTTTAATTGACGGAAATATCGCTGAACATACTTACATCAAAAAACATACATACAGCCGAACGTAGAATCTCCTCATTTTTGTAAGTCAGTTAAAAATAGAATTTTAAGGAATCTCTGCCTCAATTGTTGACATTGTAAAAACCGTTAGATCATAATCTACCTTAGAGATTGTAAATGGTCGACAAATTGTAATCCGACAAACCTGATTACAATTGAATGCACCATATTTTGTTGTTATCAAGTAAAGTAGGACAATGAAATCACAAAATTCTTTATCCATCCAAGCCTAAATTTTTTTTCAAATAAATAAATCGAAGTTGACTTTGATCTGGTATGGTATATTGCTGTTCCAACAGGCTAAATGTGACCGTCAGTAGATCTTCATCCAACTTTGTTTTCGAATATACATAAATAATATATTCCATTACTAGCCTGAATAATTCGCCAAAAAGCCTAGCGTAAAATAATATGTGGAAAATGTAACCAGAAAAAAGTACAAAATAAATAAATAAAAGTGATATTACAATACGATAACAAATAGCCGGTTGGTGTTTATGAACGCTATACCGTATTTAGGGTTCCGTATTCGACAGAGGAAAACGACAAGAATAAATAAATGGACAGAAGGATATTTGTTACTGTGTCATGAATATATAAAATGCTTAAGCTAACGAATAAATTTTATGGTAACTAATCATTAGCCGACGCTTCGCGTAGTTTCTGTTCCTGTGAGAAAACGGGGATAAAATATAGCCTATTGTTACAAGTTCCTCGATTACAGGTGGTATTAACATTCATTATTTATGTTATTGTAGAGTGGAGGTTTCAGTGTTGGTATAAATAAGAGGGTATTTGATGACTTGAGCTCAGTTGTTTGTGAGGCAGCGTAGACAACGTCACGCTGCCAGTCGCGTTAGTGATAGTGATAGTGTTTTGTGTTGTAATTATTATTTATCATAAATTGTTTAGTGTGGGCATGGAGAATATGTCGGGCAGGGAAGGTGAGTGTTTATGTATTCAAAAGGGATCCCTTAAACCTGCACCCAAGTCCTAGACTCGCTCGAGGTGTTTCCTCTGCCACAAAATAATGGTAAAATTACGATTGCTGGTACGTCACTTCACACTATGAAACTCCCGAATAACGTGGCTTTTTAGTGCTAGAAGAATTTTTATAATTGGTCCAGTAGACTCAGAAATTAACCCCTACAACACCACAAACTTTATCTCTGTGTAATATTAGTATAGATAAATAATAAAAATCGCTGCATACGGAACAGGGTTACGACGTAAACAGGGCGGCGGGGACTTGGTATTATGTAAATGTCTTAGCCATACAGTTAATTTAGCTAGCTAATTGGACGCCCATGCTATTCATTAAACGTGGCATTCAATGAAACGGCTTGGCCGATGGTTCATTGTACTAGAATCACTCAACGTTTAACAATCTGTAAGTATTGTAAGTTAGCCCTCGAACATGACTGACTGATATTCAAGGAGCTAGGATTCAATTTACATAAGTTCCACCCAAACCAAGACTGCTAAGGAATATTAATAGTTAATAAAACACCTGAAAATAGGATTATAAAGTTTCATAACCTAACATAACACAGCCTAAGTGCCCGATCATGATTTCTTAATGTTTACTTAAAGTGAGAGTTCACATATTATTCATTCGGCTTCCCCTGCTCGACCTTTATTTCGCTACAGAGGTCACTGGCTCGCTTCACTTGGTCTAGTAGCTTTACTTTATTCAGGACCTCCTGCGAGCTTCTGGATTCGCGCTTTACAACACCTAGAGTAGGGCGGACAAGTAGGTACTTTAATAGGCTAATTGACACTTCTTTTTGATCTTGATCTTTTTGATGATCTTAAATGGTTCATTATCGTTCTACTAGATTGAAAAAAAATTGACATATTTTTTGAGACGTGATTACATGAAAATTTTAATTTTAAATATTTTTTTTTGACAATACGAATCAAAACGGCTGTCGACCATGACGGTCTATATTTCAACTGTTTCATGACGTCACGTCGACGACGACGAGCGTTCGACAAAAACATTCGTCGTCATCAACCCATATTCGGCTTACTGCTGAGCTCGAGTCTCCTCTCAGAATGAGAGGGGTTAGGCCAATAGTCCACCACGCTGGCCCAATGTGGATTGGCAGACTTCACACACGCAGAGAATTAAGATAATTCTCTGGTATGCAGGTTTACTCACGATGTTTTCCTTCACCGATTGAGACACGTGATATTTAACACGTGCCCCGGACCGGATTCGAACCCACACCCTCCGGAATCGGAGGCAGAGGTCATATCCACTGGGCTATCACGGCTAATAATGTGACAAAAATATTAGTTAACAATTATTTTGACGTTTAGTACATCAAGTAACATTGTGACGTCACAAAATGACCGTTTTTGACGTTAGGGAAATTTGAAAAAATTCATGATTTTTAAATCAAAGTTTTACACGAAATCCTTATTCTTAATTAATATCGACATATTTCGGACCCTTATTCCACAAAATTTACACGAAATTAATATGAGTCAAGTACCCTATTTAACACGAGCTCATTGCGAGCACGAATTTCAGCGTTTCAAATCAAAAGAAAACTACTACGGAACCTGACCATAGTTCCCGAGTTTAGGTAAATACCTACATTTCTAAGATAATATATTGTGCCGCGACAGAATAATATAGATAGCATCCGGAGCAGAAGCGTTATTATTCTTTCATTTTCACGTTCCCACAAATGAAAATTGTTTATTATTTGATAAAGAATATATTCTGTTACGTTACTTTTCAATTTATTCTGACAGTTTTTATTATGTTACGCTCATTGACGTCTTATAATAAAAGGACGTAACGCACAATCTTGTAGAAAATTTCACTTAAAAACTTGCACATTTTGCTTTGACAATTTTAGAATTATTGGTAAAGAAAATTATATCTAAACGCCTTGAAATATAGTCATCCTAAATTCAGACCAAATTCAACCTTAAAAATTAACATTAAGGTTGAATTGACTACTACAACAAAGACTACTTGAATTGAGTGACAAGAACTTGTGATTGGCACTCATCGAGTGGAGACGTTTTTTGGTCGCTGATTTCGCTGATCCACTTTTTAATAGGAGATCAATGATCACGCTATACCTAAGTACATACAGATTTTTAACTCTATCTACTGTATTTTGCTGGACTATTCTTCAAATCGAATGCTTTCAATAAATTAAAGTCAATGAAGTCATTTGAAAGGAGGAATTTGGGTTGGATAGGTTACTTCGTTAGAATCTTTGCCGAAATAATATTCGCCAGAAAACAAGCTGATTTTTGTAAGTAGAAATTTTTATATCCTCTATGCATATTTTTCTGATTGTCAGTTTTTATTTCCATTTTTTTTATTTATTTTTTAATATGACCAATAGGTACATTCCCCTCCAACTAGTCGGAAAATACTGTATCAGGAGTGGGTACGACAATAGTCAACTGGGCGAGGATCGAACCATCACCCCTTGGTGATGAGTCCGACCGCTGTTACCGTTGAGCTACTGAGGTTTTTGACGTCCAGCCGCGATTCTGTCGACAGAGAGTGACGAGGTGATACTGATCAGGCGCTGGGTGCGTTCAATGAGCTATGTGACCTGTAATTTTATATTTAAGACTACACAGAGGCGTGCCTAAGGTTTTTAACTAGGGTATACATTATAATGAAAAATTGGAAAATTTCTTGTCCAACTGTTTTCTGTGAATATAATTTTAAATTCCGTTAAAAAAAATCAACTGTCAAAAATGAAAGTTATACGGTCACTAATATGATCATCAATGTATCTATACTTATATTATAAAGTTCGTTTGTTTGTTTACTTGATCACTAATCCTCACACTAATCCCAAGAACTACTGGTCCGATTTGAAAAATTCTTTCAATGTTACATAGTCCATTTATGGAGGAAGGCTATAGGCTATGTATTATGCCCGTATTCCTACGAGAACAAGAACCACGCGGGTGAAACCGCGCGGCGTCAGCTAGTAAATAATAAACGAAAGAATTTCCACGAGGCACACTTAAAACGACATAAAATAAATTCCCTTTTATGACAATACGGTACGTTTAATATTGACACAATGAAATAAGGTAGGTATATCAAAAAGGGGTACCTACTAAAAAGAAGGGTTGGTATAAATGTTAATTAGGGACATCTTTAGGCAAACTTTATGAACAAACCTTTAGTATGATTCCCAACCAGCCGCAAGGCTTCATTTCTCCTAAATTTTCTTTTATTTTCAATATTGGCTTATTTCAAAGTTATGAAACTTGGGATTTCTTAAGATAGCTGGGATATGTTAATTATTCGGTTTGTTTTTTACAGTTGCGCTACCACTAGTAGACGGCAGTGACTTTGTTCATAAATTAATATTGTGTTAATCAATTAATATTGTTCTTCTATTAATTATTTAACTCTTTAATATTATGTTAAAAGTAATTTCTGGAATGATTTAAATGTAACCAATATAATATTTTGCATGCCGATCGGGTGTGATTCAGAACAGATTACATATATTTTTAAGACCTTGTAAACTGTATCAGCAAATAAAGGATTTGATATTTGATATTCATTTAGAAATTTAGTTTTTTCTTAACTTACAGGTAAGTACGTGATCGAATCAGAAATGAGGAGATCCGCAGAAGAACCAAAGTCACCGACATAGCTCAACGTGTTTCGAAGCTGAAATGGAATGGCGACCCCGCACTAGAAAGCGCAGTGTTGGTCGACCTCCCACCTGGTGGACTGACGTCATCAAGCGAGTCTCAGGGTTTCGCTCGATGCAGGCGGCTCTGCATCGTGATGTTTGGAAGTCCCTACAAAAGGCCTATGTCTAACAGTGGATGTCCATCGGCTGACATGATGATGATGATGATGATAGGTAAGCAATATTATTTAGTCTACTTCACATAAACCGAAAGGGGTGTGGATTCTCATCCTACAAGATAGCCCGCTTCCATCTTAGATTGCATCATCACTACCATCAGGTGAGATTGTAGTGAAAGGCTAAATTGTAAAGAATAATAAAAAGCTTTTTAAAATTATCAGAACATAAAGCACCCTGTGTAACTTTCCGTGGTTCAGATCATACTCCATCATTTTTAAAAATGCGACGCAATTGGCTGTTCGCTCTGACCATTGGGGTCGCTTTAATATTTTGTTATCCATATAGTTAAACTAGCTGACACCGCGCGGTTTTACCCGCGTGGTTTCCGTTCCCGTAGGAATACAGGGATAATATATAGCCTATAGCCTTCCTCGATAAATGGGCTATCTAACACTGAAAGAATTTTTCAAATCGGACAAGTAGTTCCTGAGATTAGCGCGTTCAATCAAACAAACAAACAAACAAACAAACTCTTTAGCTTTATTATATTAGTATAGATAAATGCGAGTGAGTTTGTCTGTTACGCTTTCACGACTAATCCACTAAAGCGATTTTGAAACTTTTTATACCAATGGAAAGCTACATTTTCAGCGAGTAAGAGTAGATATTTTTTTCCCCCCGTATTCCCATGGGGACGGGAAGTAAACGGATGATTTTTTTATATATATTCTTTTCAAATTAGCCCTCGACTACAATTTCACCTAATGGTAAGTGAAGATGCAATCTAAGATGAAAGCGGGCTAAATTGTAAGGAGGAGAATGAAAATGTACACCCCTTTCGGTTTCTACACGACATCGTACCGGAACGCTAAACAGCTTGGCGGTATATCTTTGTCGGAAGCCTCCCACCAGTCAGACCTGGACCAATTAAGAAAACCTCAATCGGCCCAGCTGGTGATCTAACCCAGAACCTACTGAAATCACGGGAGGATCCTATTTAATGATTACAATCTTAAACGTCTGAAGTAATAAATTAATTAATAGTGTAACCTTCGTAACACGGCTCATTAGTTTATTACAATACATAACACACGCCATTAATAATTGTATGATTAATCATCCCATAGCAAACACTACGAGTGGCTAATCCTATTGTATTGAACTTAAATTAACATACCGGTCAGATGTTAGGCTATCGTGTTTACAGGACACTTGATATTGGTAATCAACAGAATGTTCTAATCTGTTAGTAGATATTTAGTTGTGTATAATCCGATATAGGCCGGAGAACAAAGACACAGGACTGACGTATACTTGATGAGAGTGGCGAAACAGATGCGCAGCATACGTGCTTTGTGTTCTGTGTTTACTGACTAATGGTGGGCGTCCACATATCCGCATCGTACGTATCGGACGCATCGCATTATACTGATTTTTTAATTTTAAGATAGATACCTAGTTGTGTATAATCCGATATTGGCTGGAGAACAAAGACAGAGGACTGACGTATATTTGACGAGAGTGGTGAAACAGCGTTTGACTCGGATATAAGATGCGCAGCATACGTGCTTTGTGTTCTGTGTTTACTGACTAATGGTGGGCGTCCACATATCCGCATCGTACGTATCGGACGCATCGCATCATACTGATTTTTTAATTTTAAGATAGATACCTAGTTGTGTATAATCCGATATTGGCTGGAAGACAAAGACACAGGAATGACGAATACTTGACTAGAGTGGCGAAATAGCGTTTGACACGGATATAAGATGCGTAGCATACGTGCTTTGTGTTCTGTGTTTACTGTCTAATGGTGAGCGTCCACATATCCGCATCGTATCGGACGCATCGCATCATACATTTTTTTTTAATTTTACGATAGATACCTACACGATTACCTAACTGTATGATGTCATGCACATCGCGACCAACACACGATCAGTTTTATCTGCATGATGTTATGCTCATCGCGACCAACGCACGGTCAGTTTTATCGGCTGTCAAGCGCTGCAGGCATGTGAGATTACTTGATAATTTGTGGCGGATACTACGAGTAAGCTTACCCATCTACGAGTACATCATGATATTGTGAAACTTATTTGCCTAGCATTTAGTTTTCGTGAAAATGTGAAGCAAACTCCACAATAAACATGGCGTTAGAAAATGTGGACAAAATATTCGCCACCGAAAAACTGTGCATATTTGCGAAGTGAGGTCACTGGGAGTAGTTTTAATTAAAGGAAGTCTTTAGACGGGCTTTATGAATGGACCACTTGTTTTGTGTACCAAATACTGCCACGGGCTTTGGACGTATTCTAATGTTTTTATAACTTCTATTTTGTGTGGAAATTAACTTTTTCTACTCCCATTTCATAATCTCATCATCATCATCAGCCGATAGACGTCGACTACCTCCAAGCACAACGGTCTCGAACCGCCAGCATTCAGCGACTCCCTGCAACCTTCTTTATATCCTTGGTCGGTAGTGGGGGATCGACCAACACTGCGCTTTCCGATGCGGGGTGCTATTCCAGAACCTTGTGACCAACGACCATCGGCTCTTCGAACTATGTGGCCTGTCCATTGCCACTTCAGCTTTGCGTCTTGATGAGCTATGTCAGTGGCCTTGGTTCGCCTGCGGATCTCCTCATTTCTGATTCGATCACACAGAGAAACTCCAAGCATAGCTCGCTTTATCGCCTGCTATCGGGCTTTGGATGTAATGGGGAGGCTAGTACCAATCAGTCTCCCTGTCACCTGTTGGTGGTGCAAAGGTTTTGTGTTTTGTTTTTTTTTTTTTGGTGGTGTTTGGTAATGTCTATTACACGGGTGAAAACGTGCTACAATTTTTTTATTATCTTTTAATTGTCATTGACATTGGCTACAACAATTCAGGCTTCCATAAAAGAGACAAATCTAGAAAACCACGCAAATACCAAATAGGATGTCTATTTGGTCTCTGCGATACAAAAATCGAGGAGGCCATGCCCAAAATATATTACTAGTGCCCGTGACACCGTTCGCCTAAAATTTAGTTTTTCACAAATCCCGCGGGAACCATCATTTTTTACTGGATCAAAAGTTGTATGTTTTAATCCTGGGTAAAATCTATCTCCATTCCAGATTTCAGTCAAATCGAATCAGTAGGTTTCGCATTTATAATATTATTGTGATTTATCAAGTCTTATTATAATATTCGTAGAAAAACTGTAATTCAAGCTACATTTCGATGGTGTTGCAGAACAAGCTAATGCCGGCTCCACATTAGTGCCGTGAATTTTCGCCCTGAACTTACGGCACGAGTCCATGCCCTCCAAATTCACGGGATGCTCACAATCGTTTGAAACCCGCTGCGAAGTGGACTTAGAATCTTCTGCAGCAATAACATTGTTTGCTATGTCACTATTTAGATAGACTGTGAATGTGGATGATGCGTGAACGCCGCGCTAAGGAGGCGCGAACCCTTTGTCGCTGGACAACATACCGACTCTGCACGACTATTCTCTAACGATGTTTTGTATAAGTGCGAGTTTCGAATTCACCGCTATCTTTCTCATTCTATGGTATCGTGTTAAACAGAGAAAGATAGAGGTGAATTCGAAACTCGCACTTGCGAGTTATAAAAATATCGTTGCAGAATAGCCCAGCTGATTGGGGAACAGGCGTGAACGCGCGTGAACCCCGCAAAAACCGTCCACATTCACGTTTGCGCCTGTTCACGGAGCTTCACGGCACTAATGTGGAGCCGGCATAATAAAATCGTGTCAAAAATACCGCGCGGACAATTCGGAGCGACCAAATAGGCCGAGTGTAGTAAGCCCAAAGACTCCCTTAATTAGCAACAGCTTCCTAGTGACCTTGTTTCGTGTTTCCCTAGTAGAGAGGCGTAAATATTTACACTGTCATAAAGACCTCATAATATTAGTGAGGGTGCATTTATATGACAGTTTAATTTAAATTTTAATTAAACGCTTTCAACGGTTGCGATGTTAAGGTGCCTCCACTTAACTTAGCTAAATGGTCTGGTGAATTTACGTTTCCTGTTTAAATACATACTAATATTGTAAATGCAAAACTACTGTCTGTGTTTTTACACTTTCACTTCGAGATCCCTTGGTACATAGGCTACAATAACGGCTACTTATTACCATGAGGGTAAAACCAGGTATTTTGAATTATTATTATGAACTATTGCTTGAATAAAACGTTCAAAAAATTGCACACATTCAATGGCCTCTGTGGAGCAGTGGTATGCGCAGTGTAATTACAAGATGGAAGTTAGGGTTCGATCCCCGGCTGGGCCGATTGAGGTTTTCTTAATTGGTCCAGGTCTGGCTGGTGGGAGGCTTCCGACAAAGACATACCGCCAAGCGATTTAGCGTTCCGGTACAATGTCGTGTAGAAACCGAAACGGGTGTGGATTTTCATCCTCCTCCTGACAAGTTAGCCGCTTCCATCTTAGATTGAAGGAAAAAAAAAATGAATGAATGAAATGAATCATCACTTACCAACACGTGAGATTGTAGTGAAAGCCTAACTTGTAAAGAACCAAAAAATATTTATTTAGATAACAAGGTGTAAAAAATGTATTTTTTTAAGGTGTGTCCAAGTTGTTGGAGATTACAGTTGCAGCGATTTTGATTTGTTTTTAATTGTAAGATTTATGATAAAATTTATTTTTCTCAAGTGTTCGGTTAACGGGAATTCTTATAAAAATAGCGTAATGAAATACCTATTGGGATTTATTTGTTCTTTTTAAACATTTCTTTGCCATCTTGTTATCTTATGAAATTTATCTTGATTTAGCTGAATCTATTTAAACCTGATACCACAGCAGTGGGTTTTTCTGAGAAAATCGGTTAAGTTTATTCAGATTTAAATCTGCTCGCATTTCAGTTCTTCGAAACGAAAGGATCAGTGAGGTGATATTTGATTATTATTTTTATTTAATAGATATTCTACTTAGGGAAGACGTTTTGATGTTGATTGTAGTGGTGACGCGTACAAACAAATATTTTTACAGCGTATATTTTTAGGTGCACATTCACAGATACAATAACATAAACGATAAATATTATCATTAAATATGCAAAACGTTAAAATGGTTCTCGTTCCCGTAGGAATACGGGTATAATATATAGCCTATAGCCTCCCTTGTCTAACCTACGCCAGCCAAACATGGGTCCACACCAAAAATATAAATAACAAAATCGTAACATGCCAGAGGGCGATGGAGAGGAGCATACTTAATATAAGAAAAATATATAAAATAAAAAGTAAAGAGATCAGACAGAAGACGAAATTAACTGACGCATTGAAACATGCCTTGAAGCTTAAGTTTAAGTGGGCTGGACATGTCTCGAGGCTAACAGACGATCGATGGACATTAAGAACTACCGCGTGGCCTGGTCCAGCAGGAAAAAGAAAAGTAGGCAGACCAAAGTCGCGCTGGTCCGACGATATCGTCCAAATAGCAGGCAAAAATTGGCTCACGGTGGCAAATAATAGAACTGAATGGTATCGGCTGGAGGAGGCCTATACCCAATGAGGGGTCCTTACTAGTTAAATAGATTTTATTAATTAGAAATAAGACTAACTCACTAACATACTAAACTTAAAACAGACACACTAACAATATACTAACATAGAAAAAAATTAAGCTGTTACTCTTGGGATATCTACGATGAAATAATTTTTCAAATCGGACTAGTAGTTCCTGAGATTAGCGCGTTCAACCAACCAAACAAACTCTTCAGCTTTATAATATTTGTATAGATATGTATTCATATATTGTAGGGTGCGTGATTGGTGGTGCGTAGTGGCTATAGCTTGGCAAATTCGTTCGTAACACTCCCGATGTGCGAGCGCGAACGGGGGGCGTGTAGCGATGAATGAAAAATCCACGACTGATGCACGTCATTTTTTTTTTTAATTTTTTATTTTTTACAAGTTAGCCCTTGACTACAATCTCACCTGATGGTAAGTGATGATGCAGTCTAAGATGGAAGCGGGCTAACTTGTTAGGAGGAGGATGAAAATCCACACCCCTTTCGGTTTCTACACGGCATCGTTCCGGAACGCTAAATCGCTTAGCGGTACGTTTTTGCCGGTAGGGTGGTAACTAGCCACGGCCAAAACCTCCAGGCCTTGACAAATTAAGAAAATCTCAGTCTGCCCAGCCGGGGATCGAACCCAGGACCTCCGTCTTGTAAATCCACCGCGCATACCATTGCGCCACGGAGGTCGTCAAAACTTCCACGCACGCACGATTTCACACCCACGTAGTCTTTCCGCCCGTCGCCCGCATATCATGCCATACTATAATCTGTGTATCTATTGAACCGATTTCGAAAAATATTTTACCAATAGCCACTTTATTTGTAACTGTCATTTTTTATCGCTGTATTCTTTTTTTTTTTTTTTTTTATTCTTTACAAGTTAGCCCTTGACTACAATCTCACCTGATGGTAAGTGATGATGTAATCTAAGATGGAAGCGGGCTAACTTGTTAGGAGGAAGATGAAAATCCACGCTCCTATCGGTTTCTACAAGACATCGTACCGGAACACTAAATCGCTTGGCGGTAGCTCTTTGTCGGTAGGGTGGTAACTAGCCACGGCCGAAGCCTCCCACCAGCTAGACCTGGACCAATTAAGTAAACCTCAATCGGCCCAGCCGAGGATCGAACCCAGGACCTCCGTCATTATATCCACCGCGCATACCACTGCGCCACGGAGGTCGTCAAAACTTCCACGCACGCACGATTTCACACCCACGTAGTCTTTCCGCCCGTCGCCCGCATATCATGGAAGTGTTATCAACGAACTAGCCAAACTATAATCTTTGTATCTATTGAACCGATTTCGAAAATCGCTGTATTCCCACGGGAACGGTTACTACGCGGGTCAAACCGTTGGCATCTGTTAGTATATGTGGCTGATATGTTTAGCTATATTTAGTTTCACTGACCACTAAAGTCCTGAGGCGGCCCAGAACATAAACGACCCAACGATCTCGTAAAATCTAACCGATTAGTGAGCTTTCCCAAACTTATATAGGAGCCTCTTAAGTGTACAAAAAAGCTCACACAACACCCATAAAAGGAAAACTGTTTCCTAATCTTTAGTACGTCAGAGACGGTCAAATAAACGCTTTCCTGTGTTTACGGCCAGTTTTATAGAGCCTTCAGATAAACGAAATGAGTGTATAATATTTTGCAGGCCATATTATATGTTCACTTTAGTGGAACTCATTATTATGGGAGTGTACGTACCTACTACTTACTGTGTTGTTTTTTTTTTAATTTATAACACACTAGCTGACGCCGCGCGGTTTCATCCGCGTGGTTCCCGTTCCCGTAGGAACATGGGGATAATATATAGCCTATAGCCTTTGTCGATAAATGGGCTATCTAAGACTGAAAGAATTTTTCAAATCGGACCAGTAGTTCCTAAGATTAGCGCGTTCAATCAAACAAACAAACAAACTCTTCAGCTTTATAATATTAGTATAGATTTGCTCGTAAAGTACCGCTTATTTCACCAATTTCAATATCGTAATGTATCTCATTACGCACATTTGCCGTAATGTAAATAAAAATGCACATGTGTTCTTATGTAATATAAAACCTTTATCATCCGTGTTTATTACGAACGGTACTTTTTAAAATCTTTAAAATTTTGAACATTTAATTCTTTTGAACATTTAATTCTTTAAAATTTTGAAAAAAAAAAATTTTGACAATAAATGTCAACCATTTATCTGTATCAGAAACACAAACACATTAATTTACTTTATTAGTAACCCTGGTAATACTGGCTGTTTTTGGTGCATTTGACTAAAAAAAAAACAAACGCTGGTGTGCGCACTTCGTTATGTGCGCAAAAATGACAAGCGAATCAAAATGTCATCATATTACGGAAAACAGGCAAAGATGCAAATTCATTTTCAGAAAGTGTGTTCAAAGGTAACTTATGTAGACATATTATAGTTAAACTGTGGAGTTTGTACTAAGGTGACTTTAAGAAAGAAGTTACGTCCTGGACCCTCAATCGTCGAAGTATACCTAAATCATAAAGTGCGTTTCTTACACTTTTAAGCACTTATACTGAGCCTCTATTTTAATTTTCCCGCCAACTAAACAAAATTCCTGTTCTGGGACTGGTGCTAATTATGTAACTCCATATACCTACTAGTGCGTGTCTGTGACACAGACATTGTTGATTTGCACTTTTTCTCCTTGTCTTTGGTTTGTGAACCATGAACATTGTGACTTTGTGATTTCTAATTTTTTTTTATAGAAGTTTCTTTTACATTTGTATGCGGCAAAATGCTGAGTTGGGGCCTTTTTCTAGGTTGTGCCACATATTACAGGGCATTCTTTAGTGATCCACTGTTTGAGTGGACAGTTAAGCCATAATATGTTATAATTTAGATTAAATGTGATATGTGGCATTACTTAAAAATAAAGATCTTTTCTTTCTTTCTTTTTTCTTTCATTTTCGCTCATTTCCATTAGGTGCGATAATAGTTCATTCACTCATTTTCATCAGGTACGATAACAGTTCAACTGGTGGAAATGAATGAATGAACGTTTATTTGCCCACATACAATTTTACAAATATAAAAGTTATAAAAAATTGCGTCGTGGACAAGATATCTGCTTCAGCATAAGGCCATTGTGGCGCTGTGACTTTAGGCGGGACAGAGAGACAGAAAGATTTGTATTTTTGTGTTACGAATAAACTTAAAAATTACTAGACTGATTTTAATTTTTTTTTCATTAATAGCAGTAAGCAACATTATCAGGAAGTAACATATGGTATAGTTAATCCCCGCATTCCCACGGGAATGGAAGCTACGCGGGTGAAACCGCGATATTCTGCTGGTATAATAATCTAGCGGACGCCGTGCGGCTTCACCCGCGTGGTTCCCGTTCCCGTAGGAATATGGGAATCATTTATAGCCTATAGCCTTCCTCGATAAATGGGCTATCTAACACTGCAAGAATTTTTCAAGTCAGACCTGAGATTAGCGCGTTCAATCAAACGAACTCTTCAGCTTTATAATATTAGTATAGATAAATTTGCGTTGTATAAAAATTAGGTTCCAGAATTATGCTCATAAATTCACTTTTATTTACGATTATGTCCTCAAAATGGCAGTAATACGTAATGTGAAGTGACCCTACGTCCAGCAGAGTTTGCGGAAATAGCTGTAATCCGTCAACCACATCACCGGATGGGGCGAAATGGCCGAGAAACCGACAAAGGTTTAGCCCCTTTCATAGTCGATGACGTGTTCAATCAATTCGCTGGTGTATGAACGATATCTGATAGTACGTCTCTTGCGAGACCGATTGTGTATTGTGTTCGTACTGGAATATTGGAATGTCTAAGTGATTTATAGAGCTGGATTATGATCAATCTGTGAAATGACTATGTTCGTCTCAAGCGACTAAACTATAAAGTCACACAGCGGGCGATGGAACGAGCTATGTTAGGAGTATCTCTGCGTGATCGAATCAGAAATGAGACGAACCAAAGTCATTGACATAGCTCAGCGATTCGCTAAGCTGAAGTGGCAATGGCCACATAGTTTGAAGAATCGATGGATGTTTGGTCCCAAGGAATGGCGAACCCGCACCGGAAAGCGTAGTGTTAGTCGACCCCCCATTAGGTGGACCGAGGATAGCAAGCGGGTTACAGGGAGCCGCTGTTGCAATGCAAAGTTAGTTACCAATACAGCTCAATGGGTCACGAATTGGTCGCGAAGCTGACGTGGCAACGGGCGAAGCACAAAGTTCAAATAGCGGACGTTCAAATCTGAGTTGAGAGGTGTGGATGCAGGCGGCTCAGCTCTTTTCGCCTATCATGCTATTGGCGACCAAATGAGCGATCTAACCGGGCATATCGCTCGCTCTTTTCGTTCTATCGCAAATATATAGAGAGAGTAATAAGCGGTTCGGCGTTATTGGTAGACAATATGTAATTTTTTCTTTACAATATATGTCGTGGTTTCGCATGTGAGGCCTATGGGACCCACCAAAAGTCCCTATTGGCTGTTATTTGTTTGTTGTTGTCATTGAGATGTTTCGCAATGGCCGTCCATCGGCTGATGTGATGATGAATAGAATTCAATTATGCAATTGCGGATAATACGTTGCTGATTATTATTTTCATTAATAGCAGTAAGCAACATTATCAGGAAGTAACATATTCTATAGTTAGTTAGAAGCTACGCGGGTGAAACCGCGATATTCTGCTGGTATAATAAACTAGCGGACGCCGCGCGGCTTCACCCGCGTGGTTCCCGTTCCCGTGGGAATATGGAAATAATATATACCCTATAGCCTTCCTCGATAAATGGGCTATCTAACACTGAAAGAATTTTTCAAATCGGACCAGTAGTTCCTGAGATTAGCGCGTTCAATCAAACAAACATACAAACTCTTCAGCTTTATAATATTAGTATATTAATTGATTATGAAACACGGCTAAAACTCACGTGAGATTAGGTATACCTTATTGAATAAAATATGTAAATGCACGCAACGTAACATGAGAGTTAAAAGTTCAATTATGTAAGTATATAAAGTTACAATACAAGGTATATTGGCGACCTTACCGCTAATATGTAACCTTAGTTAGCCGACCTTGTCGAGCAAGCAAGATACGTCAGCAATGACAAAGAGTATGAGTGAATCCAGTAGCAGGCACTCCATAGCTGCGTAAATACATTGCTATGCAATGTTACAGTTTGTATGTGTAATACTATGCAGATCGTGAGGAAATCTGCTTACCTGAGAATTTTCATGATTCTCTATAGGTGTGTGAAGTCTGCCAATCAAGCGTGGTGGATGGACTATTGGCATAAACCCTCTGATACTAATGATGATGATGATGTAAAATTTTGTGATATTTTTGTTGTAGTTTGTAATATTGTGTGTCTCTCCAGTAATTGTGTTAGTAATTATCTATTATGTATATTTTATAGCCTGGGAAGACGAATTGGGCAACTGTAATGTCTTCCCGTAATAATGCCTACCATAGTAACTCTTTATAATATTATAGATTTAATTAAGCGAAGTAAACATAAATGTGAGATTAAGAAAGTGTAAGCACCACGAAGACTCACAAAGTCTTAAAGTGTTACGTTTCAAAATTCAAGGCTAAAATGAAAATGTTTCAACAACTTCGCAGCACACACTCCGAGTCCCGAGTATTAGTAAAATATAATGATAAGTGATATTTTACCTCTTACCTGCGGTGCTAATATCCATTTCGGGCGGCTTGCTCCCGTCGCATTGAGTTACTATATACTAGAGAAGACACCAGTCATCACTGAGTTCTGTTCCACTGCGGCGATATAACTGCACTTCATATTCTTACTAGCTTACTATGTTGAGTGAAACGCGTAAGCGCCGCTTAATTTATGGGGCTTCTAACGTTTTGGTCGCAAATAAACAACATTGGATCTAGCGCTGCTTATGTTGATAGTTATTAGTTAAATATTTATTAACGCTACCAGCGATAAGGCCGCCTTTTGTATCCAGAGCATGTAGCCATGTGGACGTCGATTCTTTTTCTACAAACGCTAACATCTGCATCTGCATGGAAATGACAGATCCGATCGATAAGTTGATCACGTGACCGGTCGAGAGCGGATGTCATTTCCAAGTTTGAATTTTCGAAGCGTTATCGTTTGTAGTAAAAAAATCGACACGCAACTTGACTAAAGGCCCTTTTTCTATTTTATTTGTATTGTTTTTGTTTATTGTGATGTACAAATTTAGTGTAAATAAATGAACAAATAAATCGTGTTGGTAGACTTAACTAATGTTTTAGCACCGTAGCAAATACTTGAATGAGACAGACCGGCATTCGCCTTCCGCTGGTTTTATGTTGTGACACGATTTTTGCTTAGAACAACTTCTCTACTATATAGCACATAGTAACTCAATGGCCCGTACTCGTGTTATATCCAAATTATTCCCAACCGTATTTAAATTCTATTTAATAACACAATTATTATGCCCGTACGAAATGTGTTTACTAATGCCGAGAATAAACTAACACAATACCTTAACTAAGCTGGGAAAATAAAGGAAAATAATATACGCTTTAATTAAAATGAATTCAGGGGCAAGTGCCGAAGTATGCGGTAGGAATTCCTGGCGCCCACACGTAACAGAGTCACATGCTGTGTATTATAGACGGAGAGCCGGCGACTGTCAGACCTTCGTCATTTAATAAAAGCTGACAGTTTGTCATGCTCCTACCCACTCCTACCGTATAGGTAAGTACGGTAGTTAAGTGTGGAGTTTAACTGTGGTTACTCTGGGAGATAGTTTTTAAGGTTATTGACCCTAAACCGTTTAAATATAAAACACCTACATAAACAAAAACATTTGTTAGCAAGACCATAAAAACCTACAATGCAGGCCGAAACAAACGTTCTTTTAAATGGAGATAAGGAAATATTATGTGGAAATATAAGGAAATACTATATTACTTGTGTTATTGATTTATTAGTTGTGTAATTTATATTGCATTAGTTCTTTTCAGTATTAAACCTTTATCCTGTCGGGTAGTGACGCTACCAAAGGTTACAGTAACCTTTTTAGCTGAAGTAACGTATCTATTAGTTTATAAGTTAGAATCTTACTTCTAATTAATGCTACTTATACCAATCTAATTAATGTAACTGTTAGATTAATTAGATTGGCATAGTACGAAGAGACAACTTTCGATAAAAAAGTACACTTGAATGTGTGATAGGGCTCCCCTTAGTAATGACGAACATGACGTGAAGATCGAGAATATAACAAATGATTTCCCTAGTCACGTTACTTAGCCATGTATCAGTAGTGGCGTACACAGAGCGTTTAATTAGGGTAGGCAATGTGAGTACAAATTGTGCAAAGTGGAAAATTTCTTCTCCAAAACAGGATTCATCAAGTATTATTGTAATATTAAGTATTATTGCATTATTGTATCTATGAAGTGCACGCTAATTCTAATATTATGCAGAATAAAATACAAAAAAAAACACTTTATGCTTAAATGGCTTAAATGGTAAAAGTTTATAATTGAGTACCGTATTTTCCTATGGTAGGAGCATGAGCCAACAAACTTTCAGCTTTTATAGAATGACGAAGGTCTGGCGGTTGCTGGCTCTCAGTCTATCATGTTTACAATGTTAGTTGTAAGCATTTGTTTAGGTGGCAAGTAATGCTGATAAACTCATCATTAGCTTATTTTAATGGGCAACAACCATTTTTTTTTTATTATTTACAAGTTAGCCCTTGACTGATGATAGTAAATGATGATGGAATAGCTAAGATGAAAGCAGGCTAACTTGGTAGGAGAAAGATGAAAATCCACAGCCCTTTCGGTTTCCATACAATATTGTACCGAAATACGGGTTAATATATAGCCTTCCTCGATAAATGGTCTATCTATCATAATATAATAAATTACTATAGATTATACCTATTTCACCTAATGTATAAAGCACGACTTTGATATTTTCGTTTCACGTATAATGAGTGCAGATCACTGCAATGTGCTGTTTAGTATATTGCTAAACAAATGATAATAATTATAAAGTAGCCAAGATAATCCACCAACAGCTTGCTCTTCAGTATGGCCTTATCGATTTTGAGATGCCTTACTATAGGTACGACCCAGCGTCAGTTCTTGAAAATAGCAGTGCATTGCTCTTCTGGGACCGAACGATTATAACTGACAGGTATATTGTAGCCAATAGACCTGATATAGTGCTAGTCGATCGGTCAGTGCGTCGTGCAATAATTGTTGATATTACTGTTCCACATGACGATAATCTGGTTAAAGCCGAAAAGGAAAAAGTATCAAAATATTTTGATACTTTTTCATGCCATGCCATGTGGAATGTTGAGTCAACTATAATTGTTCCGATAGTTGTTTCAGTCAATGGTCTTATAGAGAAAAGCTTCGACCAACACCTTAAGAAGCTTTCGCTTAACTGGTTGGATCAAGAGTTCGGATACAAAAGGCAGTGATTCTTGAGACGGCGCGTATTGTGAGAAGGTTCCTCACTCTGGAGCCCTGACCGCCGGTTGCTTGGGCACTCAAATGTCCCGCAGCGGGAGGGTTGATTTTTTTTTTATAAATTTTTAATAGTGTAGTATTTTATATTTATATTGACATTATTAAAATTTACACAACAACTAATAAGTAAATAAAAGAAAAACATTCTACGTGTTATGAACGCTGATACCTTCAGTAGGTTGCAATGCCAGCAATGTTCCAGTGCTCTGCTTTCCGCGACCTTCCAGCGCCATATGCTCACTCAGCACTCTACATACATCGAGTCCTACCTACCTGGAGTATGTATGACGTCTATCATCATCAACCCATATTCGGCTCACTGCTGAGCTCGAGTCTCCTTTCAAAACGATAGGGGTTAGGCCAATAGTCCACCACGCTGGCCCAATACGGATTGGCAGAATTAAGAAAATTCTCTGGTGTGCAGGTTTCTTCACAATTGGATAGAAGCAGTCGTTACTTTGCGGAAGTTCATTATGAATATAATATGATTTATTTATTTTGCTATCATCCGCGAAAAGTTGACCCAAAAAACCCATGCGACTTCGTCACCATTCTTAAAAACTACCGATATTTATCAATTTGTCTGTAAAATAACTAACTAACTTCTATGATAATTTCGCAAGAAATAATTGATAAATAAAGTATTTCAAAATGTTATTAAATTATATATACAGGAAGAAATTTTTTCAAGTACGGATATTTTTATATTTTGTACATAAACAAAATTTAATGAACACGTATTTTTTCTTTTTTTTTTAACTCAACAATAACAAAGTTATCGTTAGCTAAAGTTTAAACATTTAAACAGAATTTGAGGGTCACCCTATCGCTGTACTAAGTAATAGCACAGTAATAGGCAACTACAAAATCAGCTGGTAGGTACTAGGTTAGCGAGCGCCCGCGCCGAGGGCCGTTGACCTTTCTACGTTTATTTTTGTACCTATTATTTTTTATAATAATTAAAGGTCGTCACTTTTGAGTTGAGTATCGATTTTCCCTTCATACTTTATTGGGCTTAGGACCATCAATAATGCGTAGTAATAATAAAAATTAAAAACTTTCGATTGGAATAATGAAATACAAATGATGATTATTATTACGCAAACTTTTGCATTAAAGGATGATTCGACTTAAATGCGCAAGCGACGGCAGATTGTCTGTCACTGGTCGCCCATCGGCAATTCGGCAGGCGTCCTCAGGGATTTTTCGATCCCCTCACCCTTGCCACCCCCGTCAGCCGAAGCCGAAGCGATATGACTACTGCCGGTATTTCTTTGTCGGCGTCTTACAAAGTGCCGCCAGCAGTTGCGCAGTTTGTTTGGGAATGTGTCCATTATTTTGTTATTTCTGAGACATAAATTGAAAAAAAAAATTACATAAAATGTATCGAACTGTTTGTAGATTTATGTTCTATTAATGATACAGAACCACGAAAAAAAATGTCCGCACTAAAGTCCGAATCACCCTGTATATTAATTTATGTATACTAATATTATAAAGCTGAAGAGTTTTTTCGTTTGTTTGGTTGAACGCGCTACTCTCAGGAACAACTGGTCCAATTTGAAAAATTCTTTCAGTGTTAGATAGCCCATTTATCGAGGTAGGCTATAGGCCATATATTATCCTGCGCGGCGTCTACTAGTAGATGATATTTTTGATCAAGTTATAAATAACATGAACAGTCACTTGTTGTAACCTAATAAGAGGGATTGGGCTTCATTAATGAGCCTACTCGTACTGTGTGTGGGAAGCGGTAACCTATTTCAGGCTTTGACTTGTGACGTCATCGACTGCTAAACATGGCGTGCTCACCGTGAACGGAATAACTAAATTAACTATTGTTTTCGGGAAAATAATTATTTTTTTTTTCTATACATTATTTTGTCATATTGTCGTTGTCAATTTTAAAGGCCCACTGTAGGGCTAGTCCTGTTTCTTTATAGGAGACTAACCGACGTTTCGCGGACTCTTTCTTTCTACGTTTCTCACGCGTAGCTCCCGGTTTCGTGAGAGTCACCTTTTTACCATCGCACTGCAAGACACCGGGTAGGTTTCCATCCCTACGTCATTGACATTCCTAGGACTTGTACGAAGCGATTTGCTTCTTCGTTTCTTATACGTATATGGCTAGGGTATGGAACTCTCTCCCGAAGTCAGTATTTCCTAATTCTTACAACTTGGGCATCTTTAAGATGAGAGTGAATAGGCATCTTCTAGGCAAGCGCGTATCACCTTAGGCCACATCTACACTTACCATCAGGTGAAATCGTGGTCAAGCGCGAGATTATTTCGTATAAAAAAAAAAGTACGGGGATAAAATATAGCCTATGATACTCACAAATAACATAGTTTTCTCCGGTACGGTAGATTATCCCCAACAATACCACAAACTTTACCTTTAGCTTTAAGTGTTAAAATTACACGTGTGTGTATTACGATTTAAATTTATAGTTGTGTGTAGTGTAAAAACACGGGGTATAATTATTGGTGCTAAATATTTCCCATGTGTGAGTAAAAACGGCAGACGATTTGTTGGTGAATTTGAGTGCGATACAAGTCCAATAGGTAATTGGTCTGAGCGTTGTTCCAATGTTGTTTAATCGATGTAGACAAAAGGGTTAGCAAACTGAAGTGGCAGTGGGCGGGCCATACTTAACGCAGAACAGATGGCCGCTGGGGCAGACGTGTTCTGGAGTGGAGACCACGTACCAGCAAGTGCAGTGTAGAACGCTCTCCAGCCAGATGAACGACGACATTAGGAAGGCAGTGCGAAGTGGCTGGATGAGGAAGGCGGCGGATCTCCGAAAAGCCTACGTCCAGCGGACGGATACTGGCTGATAAGAACACACTTACGTATGAATAGGTACAGAACTTCCTTTTTAAAGTCGGTTAAAATAAAATAATGTTGTCTGTTATTTATATTTATCTTATATCTTAGTACGTGGGCAATTCAGAAATTAATGTATTGCGTTGGTGTTATTATAATAACAATAATGAAACCCATTGTAGTTCTTCACTTGCTAATTATTCGAGTTTCTTCTTAATGTTTCGAGAACAGAAAAAAGTAAATAAATATCTGTCGGTCTAACATCAGAAAGGCAATTAACAATCTTGCGGTATAGGGAGAAACAATAGCCCCCAGTTTCTCAAACATAAGATTAATTCTGTTAACACATGATCATCAATCATTAGTTAATCAAATTCGTTTAAAGTTTAATCATCAAACCCAATATACTGACAATGTTATTGATCAATAGTGAGATTTGATAATAATAAAATTGTTTAATTTAATTGTATGAACATTCAGACGGCATATAGTTCTTGTATGTACATAAATACAATTTATTGTTCTAATTAGTAATTTTATGAAAATATTTCAAATTTCTTTAAATTCAATAAAAAAAGCGTTTTTTTTTGATTTTACTATTGAAGTTTAGTAAAATTAAGTAGCTGTTAATTTTGTTTAGTAAACTACCGTAGTCATTAGTTATGTTCTCAAGGATCTTAACTTACTTTGTGATGTACTTTAATTACGTAAGGTTTTCTTTAATGCGATACTTTTACAGTGTAAAAATACAAACTTTATATTGCATATACACTCTCAGCTGTGTATTTTGTACCTATTTGTCGTACGGCAACATTACGACAATTGATGTTTCCGTATTGCAACGGAACTTGATCTCGTGTTATCTAAATAACAATTTTAATCATGCTATCTGGAACTGGGGTTAAGTGCTAGAAACTTGATATGCGTATGGTAGGGAAAGCTGTTAAGTCGTACTAAACGAAATGTTAACTCACACTAAATCAATTCACAAGTTAAGTGTAGAAACATATTCTGTGGTGGGTATGGCAATATAATTAGATACAATTAAGGTTTTGTATGTTTTGTGCTTCGGAACTTCTTTTCTATTATCCACATATGGGGGTTATAATTAGACGCTTTTGTAGCCGTAAGATCTGTTAACACATTTCATAAATATTTTTGTTTGTTGAAATTTATACGCAAGTCATACAACCATAGTAGTAGGGGAGCCGAAGAGGGTATTTTTGGAGTTACTTGAGCCTTGCACGCTGGTGAGTAGATACCTCCACCTAGTATGAGCTTTTATATACTTATTAGTTAAGGTACACTAAGGATAACCAAAAAAAAAGTTTCAGATATACTATACTAACATATCAAACATGACGTTAGTAAGGAAGTTAATAGCTAAAAAGTACATTTAAAAAATCTAACGATTTGACCATACCTAACCTAAGGGTGTGCGAGGGTTACAAAGTTGCAAAACAAAACCGATGCAGGTATTCTGTTATGAAGTCATAAGCGCGTTATTTTTTATTTTACAGGAAATAATCCCAAATTAAAAATCTGCTGATTTCCGCAAGCCGAAGTACATAACAATTTTTTTATCTGTAGCGTTTCAGCAATGCCGAAAGCGGAAATAGTAAATACTTCTATTTATTGACTACCAGCCAATCTATCAATTCTAAACGCTTACCGCAATGCTCTACTAATTCCACATTTAATAGCATGGTCTCTTACACCAAAACAAAAGTTGTAGAATAAATAAAAAAATGTAAAAGGAAAAGAGTTTGTACAACTTTTAATAAATTGCAGGAATACCACTGCAGTTAATGTTCCGTACATTATCTTTGCGTTGATTCTGTTTAAATTACGCAGAAATGATTTATCATCGCTGAGATAGCACGTTTCGCATTTACGATTCGATTCAATGTGTTACGAGTACTTGTTATATAGCATTTCTTGTGTCTGTAAATGATCTGTAACGATGCCAAGACGATTGGCGGCATGTTGCTATTTACGACTCTACGTCAATGACCGTCAGGTATCTTTTTTTTATTACAATTAAGTAAAAATATCTATCAATAGTAAAAGTAATAGTATATAATATATATCCACGGTAAAGGGCCCACTGGCCTAATGTCGCTCCCACTCTTAGCATTTTTAACTAATGCGGAGGAAGTATTCATATTTATATAACAACTATTATTTAAAAAATGCAATAGGAAATAATTTAACAATACAGTAGTTAGTAATGCTATAGTTCTCAACAGTGTTTGGGTTCAAATCGTTAGTATGAAATATTCTAAAAAAAGTATTAGCGAAATCCGTTCAGCCATTCTCGAGATTTGCGCTTAGCATTTTATATTATAGAAGTGTAGGTACATATTTTGTTATAATAGGAAAGGAAAATATGACAGGAAAAGTTAACTTAAAAGCGCTCAGTGACTTACAATATTAGTGAATTGCCTAAGGGTCAAGATCCGTAAATTGGAGTGGTGATTAAGGTCACATACGCAGTCCAAAACATTAGCAACTTGTGATAGTAGTGGACAGGCTATATTCGTAAGAGGCGTTAGAATAGAATATACTAACCAGTGACAAGTAAAAAAAAGTGTGAGTCAGCTCCAATACACCAATGGAGTTTACTCTTTCAGATCGACTGTCTAAATAGTTGTATGTTGCCCCGCAGCATACACTATGTACTTACTGAAATGTGAAAGGTGCGCAGAATAGGTTGCGCACAAAAAAGTAACGCTGTCATTCGTTCATCGAATTTTACTGCCCATATTTTTTTCATACGGTCTATGTGAAAAATCGATTCTTAAGGAGTAAATTCCAATAAATTAGTCGTAAAATGTGAGTAAAACGTTGATATGATGACATCTGGCTCACAGGACTATATAACTAGCGGACGCCCGCGACTTCGTCCGTGTGGAAATCAATGTAAACTTTCAAACCCTATTTCACATAGGCGTTTTAAAAATTTTTAATCACGTTACATTCCGTATTTTTTATGATTGAGTACAATGTATTGGCAAATGAGCCGTGATAGCCCAGTGGATATGACCTCTGCCTCCGATTCCGGAGGGTCTGGGTTCGAATCCGGCCCAGGGCATGCACCTCCAACTTTTCAGTTGTGTGCATTTAAAGCAATTAAATATCACGTGTCTCAAACGGTGAAGGAAAACATCGTGAGGAAACCTGCATACCTGAGAATTTTCAAAATTCTCAGCGTATGTGAAATCTGAAACCCCTCTCATTCTGAAAGGAGACTCGAGTTCAGCAGTGAGCCGAATATGGGTTGATAATGATGTATTGGCAGACTTCACACACGTTAATTACGAAAATAATTTTCTACAAATAATATGTCAAGAGTTTTTCAAAATATAATAAAAGTCCGATTCTTCGTTTGAAGAGTCCAGTGGCCAAAGTGAGAAACTTCCTCATACACTTTCCGACTCAAGGATAACTGCCTTCTGGATCCGACCCATGGTCAAAGAGTCGTGAACGTTTTCCATTATTATGGAAAACTTTCACGTTGGCTTTCATTCTAAATAATATATTCCATTTTATCTTCTAATGTAAATGAAAAATAATAATATAAGGTGCATACTCGAGCTCACGACTAATGTAATGTGTAACAATGAAACATAAACTCTACAATACTCCAAGTGTTTCCACGTGTAGATTGTTTTACAAGATAGCTTCATAAAAAATAAACAATAGATGACATAGATAATATGTTTACAGAATAAAAATGAATTTTAAATTTAAAGGTACTGTTACAAATAGCATGCTATAAACGTGCTATTAAGTATGCTCCATACGAGCATGCTTATCATCAGTTTACATTTGCTAGCAATAAGCATGCTATTTTTAAGTATGCTCCTGAATAAGCATGCTCAAATCAAACATTCCAATTATACATGCTAATTTGTATCTATCGCTCTCTGTCTATAGTATCGTGTTAGACAGGGAGAGATGAAGGTGAAGAGAATACAGAATAGCAATGCTGATCGACTAGCATACTCAATAAGAAAACCTGTTCAGATGCGCTAAAAGCACGTCCCCTTCCACCCGCATGCAAGTAGCATGCTCATAAATCGCACGACTGTTGATTCTTGAGCAAACTCGAAATAAGCATGCTCATTATTAGCAATGTTGCGATACACATGCTAATAGTAGCAACTGCTCAATAGTAGCATGCTATCGTGCTTGAAATGAGCATGTGTAACAGTAGCTATAAACTAAAAAGCTCTGATTACTTTAAAGACGTAAACACAATTAACAATAAATTTTTAAACAATACAAACACAATACATACTGTATATGAAAGTTAAAAATACTCAAAGCTTTTCAATGCATTTAACTTTTTTGAACTTTATCTTATCCATTGCATCATTGTATAGAAGGTCATTTTTAATTACTTAAATGGCGCCCAAAGACAGATAGAGCTTTACCCGAAACAATGTAAAAACACACTCATGTTAAGTGCACGACCGCTTAAATATTGAATGAAATAGTCCAGCAATCCGATGCTGAAGCGAATAGCCCTCGAGGGGCCGACGTGGGTCTTCACCATACATAATTAACGCCGCCCCAAAATGTTTTACCATAATTCTAATTTAAAAGTTGGTAGAGAGTGCGGCTTTAATGGGTCGCCGGTTTGTTAGATACAATATTAATCACGTGGGTGGAATCATAATGAAAATGTGTAATGTGTTGCTAAATAGTGAATTATTAGCTTTGTATACGTCAATACACTAGCTGACGCCGCGTGGTTTCACCCGCGTGGTTTCCGCTCCCGTAGGAATACGGGGATAATATATAACCTATAGCCTTCCTCGATAAATGGGCTATTTAACACTGAAAGAGTTTTTCAAATCGGACCAGTAATTCCTGAGATTAGCGCGTTCAAACAAACAAACTCTTCAGCTTTATAATATTAGTATAGGTATAAATAAAATGAAGTATATCTGTAAATTCACGATGACTGATTTAAGATACTATTTTCTTTTAAATATTCGATAGAAGCAGGCGTTACTTTGCGAAAGTTCATCATGAATAGATAAAAATTGATGTTGGAGATGTTGAGTCAACATCTTTTGAGGTTCTTCGGTTTCGGGGTGAAACGTACGTAGAGAATTTTGTTGTTGCATGGGTTTGTCGGCTTTCCGCGGATGATAGCAAAATAAATACATTTTTATCTACTATTTTCTTTGTTGTTGCTTTTTTATGCAATAATTTATAGATAAATAGATGAAATTAATAGCTCCCACGGGGTTTGTAAGAAATTTAATTTCACGCGTACAAAGTTCACGTTCGTTAGTGTACAAGATAATTTTTTAAATAACATCTTACAAGAAAGCCCATTCCCTGGTAGGGGCCACACAAAAAGCTGATCATGACGACATGATTGATGATGATGATGATGATTGATGTAGTGACATGTTTTGTAGCGTACAAGATATGTAATTACCCTACTAGCCTACCATTGTCTTCTTAGTTAAATTAAATTATTTTCATTCTTTCTTTTGAACAACAATACTTTTGCACCATATTGTCAACGTATTTGACGTAATTAACCGTGAATTTCTAAGATTTTAAACTATTTTTTGTTTATGTGAAAGTGGTTAAAACGAATACATTTATCATTGGGTTTTTTTTTCATAAATGTATGTAAATCACACACTCTCTGGGTGATCGGTCGATCAATCGGGTTATCACATCCAGTTGGTTGAACATTGTATCTACTTAGTACCTCGTGTACGTACTGCTGTAGCACTACTAACTCCCCCCTCTTGTCTGAGGCTTGTATTTATAGACTCATCTATTGACAGTCTAGGCTGTTGACATATACTACAGGTAGCTAAGAATTTTTAGTTGTTATAGTTTTATTAAAGTTAAAAGCAAAACTTTGGTTCTTTTCCCTATTAGCTAACTGGTAGACACACATAACTTCTTCCAGGAATGCCTGTTTTGGACTTTTAACATTTCCATTTAGTTTTAGTCTCCTTTGTTAGTCATAAGCAATTTTTTTTTGTAATTACATAAGTTTAATTTTTATACTTAATTTTAATTATTATATATTTTATTATATTATAATTTAAAATAATATATATTTATATTTAAATATATTTAAATATTATAATGTCGATTAGCAGTATTGATAGTGACCTTTATTTGTCTATGTCGTCTAGCTCCAGTGATGATAGCTTCCACAGTACATCTTTACTTCCGCTTAATGTTACCCTTGATTCTTACTTCTCAGATTGTCTGAAAAACTTTAATGTTGTCCATTTAAATGCGCAAAGTATCCCGGCTCATTTTCCAGATATGCTTGCGTCTTTTGAGTCCCGTAATATTCATGCCATTTTAATTTCAGAATCTTGGCTGAAAACCTGTTTACCCTCAACTTCCTACTCACTGCCCGGTTATAGGCTTATCCGTAATGATCGTGTGGGTATGGGAGGGGGTGGAGTAGCGATCTACTTACGATCTTACATTCCTTTTTCTATTGTTAGTTCGTCTACTCAACCTCCTTTACCTGATGCAGCTGAGCATTTATTACTGGAAGTCGAACTTTCACATATTAAAATTCTTCTTGGAGTATTTTACTGTCCCCCTTCTATACCTAATTACTTTCACTCTTTTGAAATTTTATTGGAAAATTTAATTCCTCTGTATAGTCATTCTATTATTTTAGGTGACTTCAATACATGTTTACAAAAGGATGACTATCGTAGCAAGAAGTTTTTATCTATTCTTGATTCTTGTAATTTATCTGTCCTGCCTCTTGCTGCTACACATTACTCTCCTGGTTGTATTCCTTCACTTCTAGATGTCATTATTGTCTCATCTCCTGATTTCGTTTTTAAGCACGGTCAATGTCCTGCCAACTCTTTTTCTTATCATGATTTGATCTATCTCTCCTATAAAATACGTCCTCCTAAAGCTAAATCAAAAATTCTTCTGCAGCGTAACTTTGCAGGGATTGATAAAGGTCGCCTTTGCGAGGACGCAAATAATTTAGATTGGACTGCCATTACAAGTGCAGACACTCTCGATCATAAAGTGGACATTTTTAATACTTTGATTACTCAACTATACGATATGCATGCACCAGTAAAACCTGTCAAAATGAAGCACTTGCCTGCTCCTTGGCTATCGGAGGAAATTAAATTGTTAATGCATAAAAAGAATACAGCTAAGCAAAAGTACAAAACGAAGGACTCCGATATTAATCGTCTAAAATATCACAAAGCCCGGAATCGCTGCAATACATTGTGTAGAGATGCTCAACGACGCCACATTTATAAATCTGTACAAAATAGTGACACCGCTAAAACTTGGAAATTTCTTAATACACTTGGAGTTGGAAAATCATCTTCGAACAATCCTATAAATATTGATTTAGAACTTCTCAATAAACATTTTTCTACTTCCGATACAATTGACAGTACTGAAAAGGAGTCCATTCTTAGCACTCTTTCTTCTATACCAACACCAGATTTTCTTCCGTTTACTTTCGAATCTTTTACCGAATGTGATGTTAAGAAGAGTGTTTTGTCTATCGCTTCGAATGCCGTTGGATCTGATAGCGTAAGCCGTAATATGATTATTCCTATCATTGATATTATTTCCCCAGTTCTTACACATATCCTCAACTATTCCATTTATTCCAGTGAATTTCCACAGGCTTGGAAGAATGCACAAATTATTCCTCTTCCTAAAAAAATTAGTTCCACAACGTTTTCTGACTTCCGTCCAATTTCTATTTTGCCGTTCCTTTCTAAAGTCCTTGAAAAACTTGTCTTCCATCAGTTATCCGTATTCTTAAACCGAAATTTACTTTTAAGTCCATTACAATCTGGTTTTCGTCCTGGTCATGGTACGGTTACCGCTTTGACTAAAGTTACTGACGATATTCGTTGGGCGATGGATAATAGACAACTCACTGTACTAGTTCTGCTTGATTTCAGTAATGCTTTTAATTCTGTAGACTATGACATTTTGTTGAGTCTATTACGCTCTATTAACATATCTCCATCGGTTATAGACTGGTTTCAGAGCTACCTCAAAGGCCGTAAGCAGCGCATTCGGGTTGATGACGTCTTTTCATCTTGGTGCGATGTTACGGCAGGGGTACCTCAGGGTGGCGTGTTATCTCCATTACTTTTCTCTATCTTCATTAATTCGATCACTCAAAATATAACTTCTCTTTACCATATGTATGCAGATGATATCCAAATATACCGCTCATCATCTCTTGAGAACCTAAATTTAACTGTCTCTGCTATAAACTGTGACCTTAGCGCAATTGATATCTGGAGCAGACAGTATGGGCTCAAGGTAAATCCCCTAAAATCTAAGGCCATTATTATTGGTAGTCCTGCCCTCATCTCAAGAGTTGATTGGGTAGATCTCCGGCCAGTTTTGTATAATGGTACCACTATTCCTTTTTGTGACACAGTTAAAGATCTTGGGGTACATCTTGATAACCAGTTGTCGTGGTGCGTGCATGTCAAAGAGTTAAGTAAAAAGATGTTTGCTACTTTTGGCTCACTGAGACGTTTAAGATCATTTTTACCAATTCCTACTAAAGTTATGTTAGCACATTCTCTTCTTCTTTCGGTTTTAGATTATGCGGACGCGAGCTATCTAAATATAACTGAGGACCAACTCAATAAACTTGAGCGACTTCAAAATCTTGCTATTCGGTTCATATTTAGCCTACGCAAATATGACCATATTTCTGAATTCCGTCAGAAGCTCAAGTGGCTCCCTATTCGTCGTCGCCGGGATCTGCATGTACTTTCACTTTTGTACTGTGTGTTGTTTAATCCAAAATCTCCTGTGTATCTGAAGGAGAAATTTACGTTTCAGGGAGTGCAGTCTGAACTGAGACAGTGTCGATTACTAACTCTATGTTTACCCGTGCATAAGACGAAATTTTATAAACATTCTTTCGTTGTGCAAGCCGTTAAGTTATGGAATGCTCTCCCTTTAAATATACGGCAATCAAAGACACTGGACATTTTTAAAAATGCCGTAAAGTCTCATTATCTGGTGCAGTAAAGTCGATCTGTATATATTATTTTTTTCAATATAAGGTATTTATTAGTATATTTTGATATGTATTTTATTCAATATTGTAGGTATTTGTGTAATATTGTTTATGTATTAGGATGTAAATTATTTGTATGTATGTGTATTACTAATACTATGGTTATTTTTGTTTTACGCCACCTGCTGATGTCCTTAAGTTTTCCTAAACCGAAGGTTGCCTGGAAGAAATCGCTACTTAGCGATAAGGCCGCCTTTTGTATGCTGATCTCTTCCTAATTTGTTTTTTATTTCACTTGTTTTTGTCTTTGTGGTGTGCAAATAAAGTATATTTATCTTATTTATCTTATAAGCAATGTCGTGTATGAGTTTTTTAACTATCGTAAGCATTATACTTAACTGTAGGTAATACGAAAAATTCCTTCTCAAATACAGTTCATAATAAGTCCTCAAGGTAGTCCGTGCATTTTCGCATCTATACATTGCATGTCACTGCATAGATGGGAAAATGCACTGCTTGAAAGCGATTATCGTTGCCCATTGTGCACCAGAGGCAATCCGATCCCTTTTAACGTAGATAGAAGGTATTTGACACAAATTGGACGAATTTCAACCGCGGTTCTGGTATATAGAAATTACTGTGGTTATTTCAATCGGCCCTTCTAATTTCTCGACCAATGAAGCGCATGATTGCATAGCTGCTTCAATGTGAACGGCGGTGCACAAAGGGCTAGTTATCCCACATTTACATAATACTCTCTTAACAATGGTTACTTGTGCGTCGAAACAACTGAGAACCTATTTGGTTTGTGTTCGTTAAATTTAGGCATGTGTATTTAGCAGACTCAGAAAAAATTACAAAAATAAGAACACTAATGTCGACCCTACAATGGCAGAGAATGACCTTGGGTGAAGTCACGCACTTGTGAACGTTGTGTGTAGGGTTAAAGGCGCCTTTGACAGATATCTAACACTCTCCTTATACACTCAAGTCACTCTCCCCGCCTATCCCAAGTAACCCATAAAAATTTACACAACAAGAGATGTGGACGGCTCGAACGCCACGAGCACACTGAAGCAGTCCGTACCGCAAGTCGTTGCAAGGCGGCGATAACAGTAATGAGTGAGAAAGTTTTTGTTTAAATCTTAAAGTTGAGGGTATTTTAAGCTATTAGGTACCCTCAAGCAATTTGCTGATGCAGCTGATGGCACAATACAAATGAAATACATCAAAAAAATCTTTAAGTTATTAATATACTCAATGTAAACTTTCAACCCCTATTTCACCACTTTTTTCAACAAGGATTTAAATCACAGAAATTCTTGAATCACTTTATATTTTGTATTTTTTTTGGATTTATTAACTAACTCGAAACTGTGACTCTAAAATGAAGGACTTCCACATCAGTACAAAGTTTAATAATATTTTTTTATTGTTACAGGTACGTTGACTTTGCGGAGCACCATGCGTCGGTTTCTAAAAAAAGCAACATCACCATGCGAAGAAAGAAAAGCTCAATAAAAATCAGTAAAGCCTAATAAATCTCATGGCTTGATCTAGGCCTCGAACCCAGGACCTTGTGATCCGATGTAATATAGGCTAAAAGGTGGACCAACGAGGCCGATCTATACAATGCAATTTGAGATTTTACTTATACCTACCATTTGTACCAAACGTTACCGTGGCATAGAGTACTACCAGCGCCATCTAGAATCTATACTTATAATACGAATTCTGTACATTTTCTACATTCTGTACATTTAATATTTTTTAAAAAATTTTGTTAGGGGGCATTATTTTTTGTCTGTCTGTCTGTCTGAGTTTTTCTGTTATTCGGGCATCACGCTGAAACTACTGAATTAAATTCAAATAAAACTTGACACGGTTTAAGACCATAATACGGAGAAGGTTATAGAATACTTTTTATTGCGAAAATAAAATGAGAAGGGGGTGAAATAGGGGTTGAAAGTTTGTATGGAAAGTCCTTCATTTTTAGAGTTACAGTTTTAAAAATTTGTTCATAAATTATAAAAAAATACAAAATATAATGTAATTCAAACATTTTTAAAATTCAACCTCTAAAGTTGTGATAGGGCTTGAAATTTTACATTGATTTCCACGCGGACGAAGCTGCGGGCGTCCGCTAGTTCTATATAATACAGTAAAAGTGAGTAAAAGAAATGAAAATAAACAAATCGATTTTTCCAAAATAAGTAGGTTATCTGTAAGTAGGTCATACGAGATCGGCATGACTAATAAACTCTTCCTTTTTGAGAGTCTGTTGGTTAAAGAAAATAATTATAGAAAACTATCATATTAATTAGAAATAGATTTCTTTAATTTCTCATTGCAAATAGGCCGACGTGGAGAAACTAATGGCTTAGTTGCCACGTTTATTGCCAATAGAAACTTAACGCAGAATTTCTCGCTGTTTGTCGATTTACGGACTTTTCCTATCTCGAGGAGTTATCAATTCGATGCGTTTGTTCCATTTGCGACGTCTGTAAAGGTTGCTTTCCAACAAAAGAGATGTGCTGTATGGATACTATGAATATGTGAATCACTTCGATCGTTTGACCTTAATAGCTTAGTTTAGTTCTGATGACAATGGCTCTGATTGTACTAGGTTGTGAGAGATATAAGCTAAGGTCTTCTGTCAGAAATAAGTTTAAGCTATCTCTACATCATAGGCGATGCATTATGCACGACTTTTTTTTATTTAAACAAGCGCTTGGTTGCATTTACGTTTTTTGGTAAGCGAAGATGTACGAGTAGTTTGTGATAGAATACACTTGTAAGCCTATTATATTTATTATTATATCCATACGAATATTATAAAGACGTAAAGTAAAACATCTACGGTGTAATCTCTGGATGTACTAAACCGATTTTGAAAATTCTTTGATCACTAGAAAGCCATTTTACGAGTGTATAGTGATAAGTAAGAGAGTGTATAGGCTATATTTTATCTCCGTATTATAGGAACGGGAACTACGCGAGAGAAACGGGGCGTAGTACCTAACAAACTACTCAATCAAATAAATTGCAAAAACCGAGACTCTGTCCCATTAAAAAAACAAGACTTATCTATCTTTCACAAATCGTCTGGTTACCTCCGCGCTGCATCTATCCAATTTGCTTTTACTTAAAAGCTACTAAGGAAGCTAGAAGGATGGTGTAATATGTGCCAAGTAGATTTTTTAATTAAAATGTAGCCTTTAGTAAATTTAAGCAAGCAAAACGCAACGTATGTATGTATGCTGAAAAAGGTAAGCTTTTTATTTAATTCCATAAATAGCATCATTATCAACCCATATTCGGCTCACTGCTGAGCTCGAGTGTCTTCTCAGAATGTGAGGGGCTAGGCCAATAGTCCACCACGCTGGCCAAATGCGAATTGGTAACTGGTAACGGTATGGTAACCATGTATTTTTAAAGCACTGACATATCAAAAGTATTTATACATTTTCGTACCGAAACTATACAAGAACACAACAAAATCTCTTGTTTTTTTGTAACAGTCAGGAAGGAAATGTCAGGAAGGAAATACATTTACAGTGATTACAGCGGATTTTTCAAACAGTCCTCTTATTTTCTTAGCCAGATTCTTTCATTAATTTCCAAAAAATATCACTCTAAAAATATTCTCTAAAACACAGGGTATTTTCTAGCAAATATATTTTATGTATTCATTTTAGATATTACGAGTATAAAATATTTAGTAGAGATCAAATGCAAGCGACACTTTATTTCTCTCTCCCAAAGTCAGTATTTCCTAATTCTTACAACTTGGGCTTCTTTAAGATGAGAGTGAATAGGCATCTTCTAGGCAAGCGCGTAACACCTTAGGCCACATCTACACTTATCATCAGGTGAGATCGTGGTCAACCGCGAGCTTATTCCATGTAAAAAAAAGACATCAATTTTGTCGCTATAGTGATAGTTCTAGTGAAACTTATCCTTAGTGCCATAGAATGCCTGTAAACCATAACATTAATCAAAAGCGATAACACTTTCGTACGTGCACAGCAAAAAGAACACAACAAAATGTCTTGATTTCTTGTAACAGTCAGGAAGGAAATGTGTTACATTTACAGTGATTACAGCGGATTTTTCAAACAGTCCTCCTATTTTCTCAGCCAGTGGAGCGCGTGACTGCAGAAACTCAACGAGGTGCGAGTCCGTTTGCACAAAGGCTTAGCTATCCCACATCCATCTGACCCACTCCTACCCCAGTCGTAACTAATGTATGGTGAAATAAGCTCTTTTATTTCATCCCGCCTTATGTTGTCGGTGGGAACGAAGTACTTCGCACTGGCTTGTTTATTGAACAACTAGTGCTGTGAATGGGTTGCTTGTTTTCTCTTCTTATTTATACGTTAAATCGTATATATATGATCACGTAGTAGCGTTGGCAAACCGATATACTCGTAATTTGGATCGTTATCGTTATCGTTAGCTGACCAATGGAAGTAATCTATACTTATAATAAATCTGTAGAGAGGTCAATTCCGTACATGAAATATATTTCCAAAATAACTATCAGGGGGTGATTAGTGATCGATACTGATGCCAAAAATGCAATCAGTAAAATTTTTGTCTGTCTGTCTGTCTGTCTGTCTGTATGTTCTTTATAGAAACAAAAACTACTGGACGGATTTTAACGAAACTTTACATACTCCTGGGCAGGTTATAGTATACTTTCATTACGCTACGATCAATAGGAGCAGAGCAGTGAAGAGAAATGTTGAGGAAACGGGAGAAGTTACTCAATTTTTTAAGCTTCCGTCGCGTGTACAGCTTTAATGGTTAAAGCTACATAGAAATCATGTATGACGGAAATGTTCTCCTTATATTAAATTATCTATAAAAACACAATAGCATATATATGTCTATCTCTCATGCTCAAGATAGTTCAGTAATGTTTGTCAGCTGGTGTGTATTACGTAGAAAATATTTTGAAAAAAATATCGTCGTCAGACCCAGACGTCGCTAACCACCACTATCCAAACTCTATTGTTGACTAGGTACGTACGGTACCTAGTCAACAATGGAGTTTGGATCAATGGATTGGATGGATGGATGGAGTTAATCGTAATCGTAGGCTGGCGAAGTTTTATCTTTTATAAAATGTGGCAGGTCTGGTAATTACAGGCTCTCGTATATACGAG